>NC_056743.1:275176344-275186344 GCF_019279795.1 Protopterus annectens
TTTTATTTTATTTTATATTATTTATTTGTTTGGTAACAATAAAATAAAAAGGGAACAGTGAATTCACAATTACATACATTTAATAGTTATCAGTGACAAGATGACATATAAGATAGAATTAAGCAAACAGTATATTTACGATATCTTTAAGTGGCCATGTAGCCTTAGCAGGAAAAATACTTACAATATTTAAAATAAACATTACACTTTTGACCTTGATTAATCATGTGACTGATTTATGACTACCACTGTTATTATGTTTCCTAATGTTTTTTTTATTTACCACTAGGAATGTAAGACAGTAAAAACATATTTATTTTTGCATATGCTTAGGTTCTGAAACTGTCATACGGTGTCACCTTCAACAAAATAGTAGCATGAGAAAGGCCATTTGTAAGCTATAATATATTGAATTTAGTACTGGTTGCTTTGAAAATGTTTTTATGTAGGTTAGAAAATCAAGTTTATATTAAAATAAAAGCTGTCCTATAGTACTAGAATTTGTTGTATGAAATATTTAACCCATATCTTTGATTTGTAAAACAAAAGGTACTCATGATATGAGGTGTTTATTTTGTCATTGTTTTCAGTTTATTTTGATTTACCAATCCTTGTAACTTGTTGGGAGCACTGCTGTTTTATTATATCACTAGCCAGACTACACTATATATACAATACAACCCTATATTCTTTTATGCATGATAGCTGCAAAGCTGATGGCTTTCCTGATACATTTTGCATTTCAGTATACTTTCTGTTGTATATCATTCACTGGATTAATTTTATTTCCTTTCACATTCTCTGTTTTTTCAACAGTCTTGACTATACATATAACAAACTTCTAACTGTATTCTGATGCAGCATTTATTTTGCTCCACTTTTGCAGAGTATCAGTAGTGTATATTCCATTTATATGCGTACCTACACTGTAAGTGTGAAGCGCTTCTACCATTATGCTTCACTGGTATGATATATAGTGAGTAAATTAGGCAATATGGAAACTGACTCCTGTATACAGCAACTCTCTTTTGACTGGAATATAATAAAGTAGGCATAAACCTTACTATTCTTGTCAAACATTCAGTTCTTCATACTTAATTATCATTTATTTATACACACACACACACACACACACACACACACACACACACACACACACACACACACACACACACACACACACACACTCTCTCTCTCTCTCTCTCTCTCTCTCTCAGAGCAATATACTTACAGGCAATAATTAAATTATAAATAGAGCAACGTTTTCCTTACACATGGATTGTAGTAATGATAAATAACGAGTCATAACATATTAAGAAAAAATTGCATATATTTCTCATCGATGGTTTAAACAGAGAAATATTGTAGTATTTTGTCTTGCATTTTATGTAACAAAATATCTTGTGAAAACACTCAAGTTTATTGGGAATTACACAAATAAGGATATAAAGCTTAGAGAAAGAAAATGAGAATATAAATGGACTTCACTGAGAGCGAGAGGTAGAGGAAGGTAGCATTGTTTTCAGGGGCACGTTTCTTTTCTTTTCTTTTTTCTGAAAACTACCGTAATATCCAGAACTTAGACTAAGTATCAGAAAACACAAACCTACATGGAATTGGTAATGTTAAACCAAATCATTCATTCAGTTGAATTTGTATTTCTTAAATTTTGTTTTGAATCTGTTTTAATTTTTGTTTTACAAAGGTGAACTAAAGCTGGAAGCATAAGCTTCCTTCGAAAACCTACAGTATCTGCCTATCAGTGATCAGAACCTAATGGTCACCCAAGAAAACCATTGATCTATAAAGGATCAAAAATGTAAAACATTTTTTTTTTACAGGGGGGGTGCACTCCAACACCCCCTGGTATTTACATTCACCATCTCCGAGAACACCCAACAGAGGGAAAAGGGTGTATTCCCCACTCTGCCACAATCTCGCAGTGAAAAGCTGGTAAGTTTCAGTCATCTGTACAGGCTTGTTTCCTCTTTGATGAAAATATACACCTATGAATGGTAGTGCACCCACTAAAACCATAGTGAAATCACAGTAATGAGTACAAGTTACACTTAATAATTAGTTGTATTATCCTTGAAGTTCTGACTCGTAATGACATTTCTTTTTTTCTAATAAATGTGGAAATGTATCCCTACTGATGATGTCATACCTCTCAACCTCTCAAAGTAAATAATCTGGACAAAGCCATAGATAACGGGAGACAAAGGCCCAAAAATAGGGACAATTCTTAAATATTGATCTTACAAACTTGGAAAGATGATAGAAAAGCAGGTTTTGCATTAGAATACATTTCCTGAAAGGTATGAGATCTGAATTTTAAATGGCTGTTATTATTTTCTGACTTTAATCCTCAATTATTTGCTAGTGGCTTGCCAGAAAGCCAAAATTTTATGAGAAACAGGCCAAAAATATGAGGCAAAAATCTGGACATTCTGCAAAAATCTGTACACTTGAGAGGTCTTACCACTAAGTATAAACACCCAGAATACATTGCAGCACATTACCGGTATTCAAGTCCCACCATTTTTTCTGCTATTGACAGCATATGCCAGTGTTTAATTCACTCTTCTTCCATTATTAAGACTAATATTGATACTGATGCATCTAATATGGTACAAAAAGTAGGATAAAGAATGATTGTTTCATCTCTCTTATAATTGCTATCAAACTGTCCACTGTACAAGGAGCCTATGAAACTTATTTCCCAGATTTTCTCACGTAAGTGTAACATCTTGATTACGGGTGCTTCTCTGATGGGTAAATTAGATTGTACCATTAGCAATAATGATTTGGGACCGAAAGTTATTTTCTGAGTTTAAAACTTGTCTGTTTATACAGGTCTAAAGAATGTAAAAAATAAATCTTCAATGTATGACGTGAGGGAGAAATTCATCACTCAGTTAATACTGGGATTTCACCTTTAGCCGTGTTAATTCTCTCACTTATTGGAAAAGAAAGTGCACAATGTAAGAAATGACCATATTGCTGATGTAAAAAAAAAACAAAGGCTTGCACATTTTTCTTATGGGAAGAGATAAACATTGATTATTCATTCATTTCAGGAGACAGCAATCATTTAATATATAAGGGAGATAAAACTGTTAATTAATAAACTTGCTTATTTGCTAACTAGCTAATTAGCTTGTCCTTTTCAGACTATTTTCGTCTATACTATAGACCGTAAAGGCAAGTATTAATATAGCATTTATACTGAAAGCAATTTAGTGTAGCCAGTCAAAAAGCGTGTTTGAAGGAGCTGGAGAAAATTGGAGTAAATGGAGAAAATCCACGGAGACAATAGGAGAGCGTGCAAGACCTCACATAAACAACAACTATAGGTCATGATTGAACCTCAGCCCCTAAAGCTGCAAAACAAAAATTTTGGTACTAAGCCACTGTGCTGTTTAAAAGAAAAACAACATTCTTAATTGTATTGTCATAACAGGGCTTCCAAACGTCAAAAGTGTGACTAATAGACTGCCTAACACAAACTTGTTTTTGTTTCTGGAAAATTTTATCACCAAAATATAAGTTTAGGATAATACCTTTTAATTATTAAATGGCTACAAGACTTACTATCAAACTAGAAATGATAGAGCATGACAATCGGCTTGCAGAGTCATCAAGGACACTTATATGTGTGAATCCTTCTGATTAACTTATTTGGTAAATGAATAAATACTAGAGGTGCCTGTTTTAGGTTTAAAATGGAAAACCGTGATGCAGACATGAGGAATACATTTTAACTCTCATTGACTTTCAGATTTTCAAGCAGTCTTTCATTTCATATAAAAACTCAGTATCTTTGTATTCCCTTAAAAACATTCCTAGTTGTTTATATTGAGTAATGAAAAATGCAAGCATGGAATTAACGGCTCTACTTCAGTTAACCTAACTTAAATATATCTCAGCCAGTGTTGTGGACAATTTTTTGCCACCCAGAACTGACTGTGTTATCCACTTTAATGTTTTTCTGGGGTTCTGCACTCCCAGATCCCCTTATGTAAGGATTGTTCCCCAAATTCCCAATCTGTTAATGTACTGTATCTGAGATTGCACTTAGAGAAAAGGCTATTAAAATGTCCCTTTCCTATGAGTTGGTAAGACCTCAGAGGTACTATATTTAGAAATCAGGGTAGGGGCATAGCCTCCTTATCAAAGAAAGCAGGAGGTACAGCCTTCATGCAAAAACAGTCTTAAAAAGTTATTACTTTTGTAAATTACTACCACTGGCCAGTAGGGCAACGAGACAGCAAGATCAGTAAGAAGGGGTTTTGTGAGCATGACTTTGAGATTATCAAGTAGACACAGATTATGTTATGCAAGCATCTAAGTGATCAGTAGGAGATAAGCCTGCAGGTACAGTACTATATGAAGTTGCAGTCTATTCGCTTTCAAAAAAACTTAGTTGCTATTATTTCATTGACTTATTGTTTAGAGACCATGTATATGTCTAGCTTATTTCTGAAACTGGTTGATGGAATACTGTCTGAAAAACTTTTTTAATGAGGTCTGCTCCAAATTAAAGTAGCTGCTGTGTGCTGCATCTTGTCCTTTTTATTGCTATTAATGGTCATTTCAAGCTTGAGGTTACCTGACTTAAAACAAAATCCATGTGCTACATGCTCAAGCATTGTTTTTTGTTTTTTCAAGAAAGACTAGTTTTGTCCCCGTTTTCAAGAGAAACACTGAGAGGCATCATCTTTCATAAATCTATATGCCAACAAGAACAATGGGAACCCCTCAGGTCTTTCTGAGAAGTGTTACTTTTCTGACCAGATCCTTTCTAATTGAATTATGCTTATTCATTCATTTTCTGATGTGGCTTTATCCTAGTCAGAGTCATAAATTAGCTCAAACCTATAGGGTTATGCAGCTGGTGGAAGGCAAATAATTCATTCTAGATGGGGCACGAGTCTACTGCAGTCAGCTTAGATGACCATCAGTTCACTTATAGGATATTAGTGGGATGTGGGAAGAAATCAGAACACTAAGTGAAATTTCAATGGACACAAAGAAGACATGCATACAGACAAGATACTTTAGCTGGAAATAAAATCAGAGAAAAAGCAGTGTATCCTGGTGCAATCTGACTGCATTATACATTTAGCTTTAAAGCTGCATGATGAAGTAAATTATTTATTTCATTTTTTTGGTGATGTGTCCTGACTGCCTTTAACATCAACCATCTCTCAGTCAATTCAAGCATTTGTTCCTACTTCACTCATGAAGACAGTTGACTTAGAGGGGCAATCCTTAAGATGGCCATTGGGGTAGTTTAAGGTATTTTCTTGTATTTTGGCCTTACACACGCACACACACCCACACATTCTCTGTCTCTGTGTGTGTGTGTCTCTCTCTCTCTCTCTCTCTCACACACACACACACACACACACACACACACACACACACACACACACACACGAGCACGCGCACACACGTGCACACACACACGCGCACACATACACACACACACACACACGTGCATACGCACACGCACACACACATACGCGTGCATACACACACACACACACACACACACACACACACACACACACACACACACACTTGACTGTGCAGTATAATGTCTGTGATGGCTGTTCCCATACTTTTGCAAGTAACAGTACCAACAAGCCGCTTTATAGACCAATCCCAAAACATGGGAGGTGGTTTTCTTAGTCTCCTCTAGTGAATCACAACTTTCCAGTTTGCCCTGAAGTGCATGCAACACTATTTTTCCTCTCAGAAGAGGTGAGCAGGCCACATACCTTGACTCCTCTCCTTTCCCTACCTTGGTCCTCTTGGGGTGAGGTGACTAATTAAATCCCTGTCACTTGAGTCACAGAAAGGGCTTCATCTCTCCATGCCATTCAGCAAGGCCTGATGTACTGAATTAATAAGTCCACAGGTGGATGATAACTCCCCTGGTTCTGATACATTTTGATCTGAATACCACAGGGGCAACAATATAAGCCTTCTGACCAAGATGCTCATGCTTTCATCAAAGTTACATTTATTATCCAGTAATGTCCCTTAGTTACTAAAACATTGGTTATTTTCAGAGCATTCCCTCTTTTTTGATAATAATCAAATTTATACATCATTGTGGCCCTAACTGTGCTAGATTTCTTAACATTAAAAGGCACTCTATTGTCTTCACATCAAGAGTGTATGTCACTAAACCTTTATTGCAGTATTCTCACACCTGCGGGTTATAGAACTATATTACGAAGTCTGCAGTTATCTTCATACAAACAAATCTAGATTTTCCTCACTACCTAGAGATGACAAAAAATATACTGAAGATTAAGTGACCCAATCCATAACCATGAGACACACCACATTGTTTAATCCACTGAACAATACACCGTATTTGCATTTAATTTATATTGTTTATCAAACACGTTTTTGTGCTATATAATGTCAAAACCTTACCCAAGTCCATCTAGTCTATGTATACTGTAAGGCCCTCATGTAATGCAGTCCTACTGTTCTAAAATGATTTAAGATAATGAACTACTTTTAATAAATCTGCAGGGATGAACATCAAGTAGAAGCAAGTCTCCCACTAAAAATCTCCAAATAGCAAAACAGCACACATATAAACTCATAAGCAATTTAAAAACACAGAAATGAATTTATTTGTTTGTGCTTCTTTGAATTTTGTTAACCAGGTCTGAGTACCGATTGAGAATGACCAATCAGGCATAACTGCAGATAAAGCAAACAACATTTTTTTTGTGGGAGTAAGCCGGCATGTATCATCATATAATGGGTCCCTATATACTCCCTAACTTAAATATACTAACCAGCTGTACAGATGTTCAAAAAGCAATGAAAATATTACTAAGTAAAACATTTGGTGATACAAATAAAAACAAATGAAAAATTATACAAATCGATTTCTCAGGCTACAAGATGTCTATGGGTTAAGTCCTTTCATCAATACCAAAATAAATTATTTCAAAGCACAGAATAGATGGAAAACAAAGTTAAAATAACATGGCATGAAAATCACATGTGCATTCACAGCCAGTTGAATCAGAAACATGGTCATTTTTTCAGACACGGACATATTCAATAGACTATAACAAATCACAAGTGGAATTTTAAAAGTTTATAAAACAATATTAAAACATGAGTCAATGAACTATTGATGCATTTAATTAAAAAAAAAAACTTTTTAAAGCAACAGAATCATCGAGCCCAGGAAATCAGGTGGCATTTAATCTAATTTGGAAGTCTGTCTCCAATTTTTATAACAATATATCTCAAGCATCATATCTGATATTTAAATCTGTACTGTCTAGGACAACAAATAAAACATAAAATGATTCATGGACCCTGGAATGTCTTAATAAAGCATTCTCTGTTTTTTTTCCTTGTTAATAATTGCAACCATAACTCACCTGGTAGTCTTGCTAACATGAAAAAATGTTGCATGATAGACAGAGTGGCAAATATACTACTCCATGCGGAAATGCATCTATGTATTTTATTCACTGAAATGATTTTATTATGGCATTCTACCATAACTGAATTTATAAACAATACATTATCTATAAAAAAGAACCACAATAAAGTACTCGAACTAAACTGAAAAAAAAAATAAAACAGGAGCCGGTGAAGAACATGCTCTTTTAATTACAAGTAACGCTATTGTCCTGGTACATGGACTTCATCAGAATAAAAAAACAACCTCAATTAAAAAACAGTATAAATATGTTCCATGGTTAATGCTATCCCACAACACTTAAAAAAGCTAGCCATCCTATTGGTTGATAAATTAACAATCCATTTAAACAATTTAAATAGAATACATGACTAAAGAATTACATCAAATTCATCTCAACCAAGAAGGCTGGTTTAAAAATTTTATATATTAAATTAAGTTAAAAAAAATCAGTACAAATGCATTACAACTAATATATTGCTTTAAGCTTTAAAACACTACTGATCATGACCATATCATTCAAACCTCATCTCATGACCATATCATTCAAACCTCATCCCTCTATAGCATTAGTAACCAATTGCCGTTTAAATTCTTTCAGTTCTAAACATCATTCAAAGGACCATCCCTCATATCAAAGATTACATAGTCAATGACAAAGAACTTAAACTTATGATTATACTGCAACTTAAGGTGTTTGTACAGCACACTTTGTTCCTCTTTGTTTTAAATATCATATAAATGTCTATAAAATCTAGTTTTTAAAGGTTGCATCATTTTTCCATCATAAAAGCTGGAATATTGTTGTTACTGTGACAAATAAACCACACCTTTACTAAAGCAGTAATATTTTTTGCTAGAAATTAATTTTACCAAAATCCTTAATATGAGAGGTGGACCCTTCCAAAATGAAACTGCATTGTTTGTAGTGTCCACATTTATTCATACCATCAGTTTCCTTTTTGGGGTTATTATTCTTCACTAATGCCTTGAAGCAAGTGTACTTCCTATACACAAATTTTGATTGTGGTCCCAACAATTCCAAATAATCCTTGTTTGCTGCAAAACTAGTTCAGCTCTTGCTTATAGCACTAATAATATCCCAGAAATCTACATTATAAGTAAGGATAAAATCTCTTTCGTATCCAGGTTAATCCACATAAGTACATAATTTACCCCTCCTAACAAAGGATAAACAATTCCCTTATCTCGTAACTTTTACACCATTCAAAATCAAAATGGTAAAGCTACTAGGATAACCTCCCAGTTCCAGTAAGGAAATAAATTTCAAGCATTCATTGATGAAAATATCCTATTGTGAGATCATGCTTGAAAGTCTCATCAGTTGGCCCCTAACTCTTTTGACGTATAGGGTGCCCACTACTATAGTGAAGCAGAAAATTGGAGTATATGGGTTTCCTAATGATGTTAGACCCAAGACTACCCAAGTCCCAGTTTTTATAAATCATAACATCCAAATAATTAATCTGATCATAAGACCAGTTGATAGTAAATCTTAAAAAAAAATCAGTTGTTGCATTCAAATATTGAAAAAGAAATCCTATAATTTAATTATATTATCAGACCAAAACACAATATCATCTAAAAAGTGAACATATAATGGCCAACAATTGTTAGAGGGAGAGGAGAAAACAAAGTTATTCTACCGAAAAAAAAAAAAAAGAAGGAAAAATGCCATTAGGTCTGTGTGTGTACAGATGGGGAAAGACTAAAAGCTGTTCTGTCTTTTTAGAAAATGCTTTTAAGGTTCACACACAGGATATGGTCTTACTGCCTTATAAATGTCTACTTGTCCTTTAAAAATAGTCACATTTTGTAACAAAACCTGCCTTATACTAAAGGCATTGGTACTGTAATATAAAATATAATCCATGAAAAATCCGTCAAACCGGTGTCTGCCAACCACCGCGAATCAACCAAACCAAACAATAAACTGGAACTGGAAGCAAAGCGAAGAACCTCTTCCAAAATTTGTTGTAAACGTTTAATCCACAGTAAAACACACAATGAATACACAATGAACGCCTTCTCACTCAGCGTTTTCGTCACTATCAGATGAAGTCCAGTAGTGACGAAAACGCTGAGTGAGAAGGCGTTCATTGTGTATTCATTGTGTGTTTTACTGTGGATTAAACGTTTACAACAAATTTTGGAAGAGGTTCTTCGCTTTGCTTCCAGTTCCAGTTTATTATAAAATATAATCCATACTACTAAAGTATATGTCGGTATTTTAAATACCCATCTTAGAAGTAAACCTGGCCGTACGTGATGTGTTACTTCTCAAAATCTGATAAAATCAATTGCTCCTCAAAGGTATGTTTTCATGTTTAGTCTTATAATTTATAACATTTGCATCATAACCCTTGTTTAACAGTAAGGAAAACAATTAATTGTTATCAGAAACATGCTGTCTGTTGAAGTTAACCTGGAAGCCCTAACCACCCGGCCTTGAATAGTGTTAATTTTCACATACTTGGAATAATTACTAGTTTTATGTAGTATGTATTC
>NC_056743.1:275491344-275621344 GCF_019279795.1 Protopterus annectens
AAAAAACTTCAACTCCAGGTTTTATATGCTTTTTACAAGATGCATTTGTATCTGAATCACTGAACAACTGTCAGCAATTGAAAAAGACAGCAGCCAAGGCCAACTGCATGCTTTGCTGCAGCTCCAGAGACACAGGATCCAGGCACAAAGTAATAATATTCTGAATCTATAAACCATTGCTGAGACCTCCCTTGGAATATTTCATTCAGTTCTTAAGACTGTGCAAGGAGAAAAAATAAAAGAATTAGAAGGTGGAACAGAGGAAGGGCCCTAGGATGGTAAAAATATGATGGAGGCGAAGTTATATGAGGTAAGACTGTACAGACAAGACCTGTTCTTCCTAAAGGGAAAGGAAAGAAAAGGAGATATGATTCAGCTCCCCAAATTCTCTAAAATAAACTGTGAAGGAAGTTAAATAAAAATGAAAGGCTGGGTTCATGAATTCCAAATGAAATGACAGTCTTCAGCTGAGACATGAGTCATTATATGCCCAGGCAAAGTTCGTCTCCTCATTCTGAACCAATGGTTTCTATCACAAAAAAAAGCTAGTTTAGCTAAACCATACTATGTATGTTTGTATGTATCAACAAAAATAGACTAGGTGCCCTAAGCCAGATTTGTTACTGATTTCCAAGACTATATCTGGATACTGTGCCATTTTATCAGTTTTTATTTATTTGTTTCTTGTTTCATAAACTACCTCATATTTATGGTAATTGAAAAATGCAAAAAATACCTTTCACTGCGAATTTAAATTTTATTCCAAAGTAGTGAAATTGCAGATTTACTTCAGGTATTCCATTCTAGTTCTGCTTTCTTATCTGTGACTGTTGACACTTCATAGCACAGGTAGGACATCTTCAAGCACTGTGTAGTAATCTATAATGTTATTAATTTTCCACGATTACCTGGATAACTCCAATTCTTTGGTGGTCAAAATTCAAAGTACTTAACCAATCTGTTCATATAGTTTAGCAATATAAATGATTCCTGCTCTTCAAATAAAGATTTTTCAGCATTTGCCTCCTTGGTGAGTAGTTTCTCTATAGTTTTCTGTGTGCATTACAGCAACTGACTGACCACAAGATGAAGATCTAAGATGTAAAACAAGTAGACAGTGGCAGAATGAAAACTACAAAAAGTGTGGTCCCCCTTGTACCATACAGGCTGAGAACATTTAAACAGTATGATACTTGAATAGCAATACACGTGGTTCCCTAATAATCCATTGCAAGATAGAATGGAAAATTAAGAAATTAACTCATTCACTCCAATGGAGCTCAGCAAGTTTACACCATAATTTCCAATGGGCGGAGCCTAAGCCTTTTGATAGAATTAAATTATGTCCTCACATTTCAATAAAATTTTCTTATCTCTGGAACCATAGGTGTTATGAAAGAAGTATAAATGGCAAACTATTCAGCACAAACTATTTTATAGTGGTAGTATTCTTTAGGTTCTAGGTCGTAAACAGAATTTTATAAGTTACAGTAAACACAGTAACTATTACATTTGTAATATTTATAAACAACTTACAATACCTCAGCAACCACTCAAGTTTGCACACATGCTGTCAGCAGCATTTTAGTCATCTAGCTGAGAGCTTTCATACGAGGCCAAGGAGTTTTGTCTTTGTTACTTGGTTGTTGAGATATTTAGAAAATGTGACAATTATATCTATATAAATTAATATCATAAAACCAACTGTTAATATCTCTTTACTTGCACTAGACAGAGGTCAAATATTAATGGAGTTGAGTTTGCCATTGTATAAGCTTTAAGATATATATTTTTTTAAATCTTGTACATAGCATGGTTTTGGAATTATTGATGCAAATAAGAACAAGGAATATTTGATGCCCAGAGATGTCAGTAGGAGTTAACTGCAGATGTACCTGGAGGCATCACTGGGCTACACCCTGGTGATATCACAAAAATAAAAACTCATCAAATGAGCAATAGCTAAGTGTCCTCAGTATAGGTAATGGTACAGTACCACCTCTGAGGAAATAAGCAAATGTGTGGACCTGGAAAACAGCAATGAGCAGAAGCCATAAAAACAAAAGCCAGAAGAAAACCATGCGAGTTCACACACATGCAGTAGTGTCAATAATGGATCCAAACAGGAGTCACCACACGAAAAATCAAGTAGAACTTTCTTTATTGTTACATAAAAACCACACAAGCGCTTTCACGTAGGTTAACTACGCTTCATCAGGTGTAAATGTTAGAAATAAATGAACCATCTTTATACTTGGCTTTTAGGCGGGAAAACCAGATAATCAAAGCACAATTAGATAGCAATTAAGACAACTTGTGTTATATTTAAAAGGGCAATGGTCTATCATTAGGAGAATGGTATGAATACATGTCAAAACCATTCAATGGCAAAAGTTTCAAATGCTCTTTTATACAATATATTGAGTGTGTAACACATAAATCACAATATCATTAAAAATAAATGCAACACAAAAACATCGTTGTTTAAATGAGTTGAGGCTAGTCAGTACTAGCTTGCAATTAGTTACCACACTCTTGTAAATAATGCAATATTCTACACATTCATGCATTATCCCAATAATGTTATATTCCTCTGACATGGAATATACAATAACAGATTAAAATTATTTAATATTTAAAACCAACGAAACCATCGTTTAAAGCTAGATTACCAGACCACATAGCATCTGCATGATTCAAGGAAATAAAGTGCCTCCTCAAAACAATTCAAACTGAGAGAATAACAGTAAGTCCCTCAGACAAACTGAAAGCAGTTGTCAAGTAACCTTCCGTTCTAAGACATTTAAAAACCAGATCTCGGCTATCAGTACTTCTGATCGTGAACACCTCTGAGTTGGATTGCTCATGTCTTGCCTTGTTTTGGCTTGTTTTGTTTATGGGGATTGATCGGATGGCAAGGATGATGCATCGCATGGTGAGCAGCTTTTGTTATTACAGCTTTTTTACTGCTATTAGTCTATAAATGTTGGTTGGTCATCTGGGAAGGTGCCAGATAAGTGATGCTAACGGATGAAGTTTAAAGCCCGATTAGTTTTGTAACTGAGGCGTTTTAAACCATTTTAGTTAACTGGTAACAAAACTACGTTTTCTAATAAGTCCAGATATGGTGGTTGTTTATTTGCCAGGCACGGTTACTACATAGTTTGAGGTAGCTTCATAGGTGATTGATGAATATTTGGAGAGTCTGATATGAATGAATTACTGGTTTTGAGAGTCTGTCGTTCCTGTATATGAGCGTTGCTGAACCTGGATGTTTTTGTTTTGCCTCTAAACAATGTTCGAAAGTAAATGTTTTTGTCTTTGTTTTGTTTTTAAATTTTCTATTCATTGAGTAATTTTTAATCATAATGGCGTTGGGTGCTAGAGTCATTACGTGCTAGTGAGATTAATGAATGAGATCTGGTTTTAAATGTCTTAGAACGGAAGGTTACTTGACAACTGCTTTCAGTTTGTCTGAGGGACTTACTGTTATTCTCTCAGTTTGAATTGTTTTGAGGAGGCACTTTATTTCCTTGAATCATGCAGATGCTATGTGGTCTGGTAATCTAGCTTTAAGCGATGGTTTCGTTGGTTTTAAATATTAAATAATTTTAATCTGTTATTGTATATTCCATGTCAGAGGAATATAACATTATTGGGATAATGCATGAATGTGTAGAATATTGCATTATATACAAGAGTGTGGTAACTAATTGCAAGCTAGTACTGACTAGCCTCAACTCATTTAAACAACGATGTTTTGTGTTGCATTTATTTTTAATGATATTGTGATTTATGTGTTACACACTCAATATATTGTATAAAAAGAGCATTTGAAACTTTTGCCATTGAATGGTTTTGACGTATTCATACCATTCTCCTAATGATAGACCATTGCCCTTTTAAATATAACACAAGTTGTCTTAATTGCTATCTAATTGTGCTTTGATTATCTGGTTTTCCCGCCTAAAAGCCAAGTATAAAGATGGTTCATTTATTTCTAACATTTACACCTGATGAAGCGTAGTTAACCTACCGCTTTATGTGGTTTTTATGTAACAATAAAGAAAGTTCTACTTGATTTTTCGTGTGGTGACTCCTGTTTGGATCCATTATTGGCATTTTTGTTTTTCGCCTTTCCTAACGGAGTCTTTGTTTTGTGGCTGCAGTTCTTTATATAACTTTGTTTTTTGCTTGGTGCTGCTGGCCACTTTTACTCATGGAAACTACCGATATTGAACTAGATTTTACTCCAGAGACGAGGACACCAGCTTCTATTACCTGGGACTTTATCAAGTACAATGCTGAGAATCCTTTATTGACTCTGGAATTGAACAATTTAGCGAATGCTACACCACAACCTTCTACTGGTGAGTCTGTAGTTGAATTTAACAAACTCACAAGGGCGTTTCAAGATGACTTGTATCAACTGCAAAGGTATGTGTGGCAAAGACTTCATTTAGAGGCATGCATCCATTTTAAAATCGTACCTAGAGGTATGCGTGTCTTTTGTATGCCCTCATATGGTAACTCTCATCCTGTATTGTTAAGGAGGTGGCAAGACCTAAACATACAGTTGGGCTTCAGCTATGTGAACTTGTTACTGGAATACTTTGCCCCACTAGAGGCATCATTAAGAAAGAAAATAGAGCTTCAACATAAAGACATTCTTGAGAAATTCTCTAGTGAATATTTTACCAAGAGACTAGATGATATCCTAAATCAAGTACATTCATTCAGTGAACGTCTAAAAGTAGTGAAGCAGAGAAAGATTCAGAGAGATGCCAAAGATTTTGCCACAGGTCAGATTTTTATTTGGCCAAAAAATAACAATTCTCACCAACAAGGTGCTTCTACTATGATAAATTCAGATATGAACACTGATTCAGAACCTTCCGTCAATATGCCCATGAATAATGTTTCTTTAGACATATTGCCATCATTAGCAGCAACTAGTATACAGAAGATCAACCCTATATCACATAACATTCAACCTTCCTATTCTTCAGTGGTTACGAATGAGGCCCATTGCTCAAGTGACACACCTCCACCTAACCAGCAAGCTGCTGCCCCCTTTTTTTCTGCAGGGCAAGACCTAGGAATCTGCTCCCGTATTGAACACTTTTACCTTTTCCAGTGAAGGAACGTGTGGGGTGGCGGTCGTTCTCACAGCAGAGGACCAAGAAAAGAAAAAGTTCGAAGAGGGTTCCAAGCACCAAGGAAACAGCAGTGAATTTCATATACAATGTTTCAACTTACAGTTTATCTGACTCAGATGTTTCTCTTTTAGAAAGGTCTTAATTTTATACCTTCTCAAACCAGCTCCTTAATGATGTTCTGGTAGATTTAAGATTATTTTGTCGTAACGTTTCACTTAAGGTTCTGTTTAGGAATAATAATGCAGTCAATACAAGTGAAGTTAAGCATTTCTTTAGTGCAAAAAGTAGTTTTACACCTAATATGCCACATAATGTTGAAAGTTTTTTAAAAATGTGTGAATCTGATTTTTATAGATGGTTTACTCAACATAAAAAAGATGCTGCTTTTTAACATGTCTAGAGCAGAACAAGATTCACTGCTTTCTCTAAAAAAGAAGCTGATATCATTATCAAACCAGCTGATAAAGGTGGAGCCATAGTTATAATGAACTCTCTAGACTATAATTCAGCTATGTTAAATCTTTTATCAGAAGATACAGTCTATGAGAGAATCAGTGACATGAAATGTCAGAAAATTATTAAAACTGTACATGCTGATTTATATGATCTTTTGTTAGGGGGACAGATAAGCTGTGAACTGTATGAATATCTTTTTATAGAATATCCAGTTATTCCCTTGATAAGAGGTTTACCCAAAATACATAAGGGTCTTAGACCGATACCTATGAGACCGATAGTTTCGAGTAACAACTGGGTAACCTGTACCATCTCCTCCTTTGTAGAAAGTATCTTGAGACCCTTAGTAGACCATATTCCACATATTCTAAGAGACTCCTACCAACTAATTGACTTTTTGAAAGAACAAGATTTTAAAAATAATGATACACCTCTGTTATTAGTGACAATGGACGTCAAAAATCTATTTACCTGTATCCCTAATGAGCTAGGGCTTCAAGCAATTGATGAAGTCTTGGCTTCTTCATCTGGTTACAGTAACAATAGGATGATTCTTATACACTATCTCCTTGATGTTATACTCAACAACAATGTTTTTTTGTTCCAGGACCAACTTTACTTGCAGAAATGGGGGGTTGCCATGGGTACCCCCTGTGCTAACAGTTATGCCAACTTGGTTGTATATAACTGGGAACAAGAACATTTGTTTAACCATCCTGAGTTTAAAAGAGTGAGAGTTTACAAGAGATTTGTAGATGCCGTCCTCTTTGTATGGGATGGAACCGAATCAGAATGTATTAGATTTGTTAATGAACTGGAGAACTCTTCATCTTTTTTAAGATTCACAATAGAGACCTCCCATGTTAAGACACATTTTCTGGACTTACAACTAGAGTTTGAGGATGACAAGATAATTACATCTCTATACAGGAAGCCAACCTGGAGAAATACGCTGCTACATTTTAGCAGCATGCATCTAGGTATACCTTTAAAGGCATAATATCTAGCCAAATGCATAGAATTTTTAAAATCTGCCAGAGTAGTGACTCCTTAGAAAGATAAATAAACACTCTAGAGGTATTATTTAGAGAAAGGGGTTATCCTTAAAATGTTTATGGACTGTAAACAGCGATTTATAGACAAAAATTATAATTCAGATGGAACAGCAACTGATAGGAACACAGGGGACAATAATTATTGCATTACAGCGAAAGCCAGATTTACAGATAAATTAAGTTATGTCACCAATTTTACTAGTGACAGTTTCAGTTTGAACAAGATTATCACTAGAAACTGGAATGTATTGGTTACAGACGCCTTCAAAAACTATAGTTGGAGAACATCCCAGATTTACATATAGAACCTCTCAGAATATGAAAGAAATTTTATGCTCAGAGCACATATATTCATTTAATAATACTGTTTATGAAAAATTGGGTACTTTCCCATGTGGTGGATGTTCGATGTGTCCGTTTATATCTAAAAGGTTAGTTTTATTCATCCTGAAGGCATTTTTCCTTTATTCCTAGGTTCTATAGTGACTGTAATAGTAGCAACTTGATATACTTAGCTACATGTATTTTCTGTGATGCATTTTACGTGGGCCTAACAAAGAGGCGGCTCGTGATAGGGTATACAACCACTGTTATGATATTAGGAAGGAAAAAGAGTCTAATGCTTTAGCCAAACATGTCATGGAGCATCCCAGTCATACTTTTGGGTTTAAAGTTTTAGAAATGTTGCCATTGAGCCCCAGAGCAGGTGATACCAATAATCAGCTGGCCATTAGAGAATTGAAATGGACTTTTACATTAAGGGCACATATACCCCAGGTATTAATTATTCAGTATCCATTAAACCTGTTTTAGATAATCGAAGAAATATTGAACATCTAATATATATTCATTATACAATATGTCATTTTTATATTTTGTATTAATACTATAAGATTTTGATAATATTATTATTTTTATTTTATTTTAGTTTGATGGTCATGACTATGTAGCCATCTATATAGTAAAGATTTTTTTGAGGTTATTCATTTTTTAGATTTTTTGATCCAGATGGACTTGTTGTTTATTTTAGATGGTTTGACTACGATAAAACAGCAATAATATTGTGTGTTTACTTTATATAACAAAGACATTGCCTTGAGGTCATTCACTCCTTGGATTTTTTGACCCGGATGGATTTATTATTTATTTCACACTTTTAGATGGTTTGCCCATGAGTAAACAGCATTAATGCTGTGTTTCCATTTCCAATAGTTATTTGTGTTGAGTTGAATTAGGTTTATATCTGTTTGATGTTGATCTTGTATACTATTTGTTTTAGGTATTGGAAGTTTGTTTTATTTAGTAGTTAAGAATTTAACAAGTTTAGACATGGTAGCATTCTTGGTAAATATCTTGGTTGCAGTTATATATGGTAGATGCGGAGGTGCTGAGAGCGTCAGAGGTATGAGTATTCAGTATTCAGTTTCGGCTATCAGTACTTCTGATCGTGAACACCTCTGAGTTGAATTGCTCATGTCTTGCCTTGTTTTGGCTTGTTTTGTTTATGGGGATTGATCGGATGGCAAGGATGATGCATCGCATGGTGAGCAGCTTTTGTTATTACAGCTTTTTTACTGCTATTAGTCTATAAATGTTGGTTGGTCATCTGGGAAGGTGCCAGATAAGTGATGCTAACGGATGAAGTTTAAACGCCGATTAGTTTTGTAACTGAGGGCGTTTTTAAACCATTTTAGTTAACTGGTAACAAAACTACGTTTTCTAATAAGTCCAGATATGGTGGTTGTTTATTTGCCAGGCACGGTTACTACATAGTTTGCGAGGTAGCTTCATAGGTGATTGATGAATATTTGGAGAGTCTGATATGAATGAATTACTGGTTTTGAGAGTCTGTCGTTCCTGTATATGAACGTTGCTGAACCTGGATGTTTTTGTTTTTGCCTCTAAACAATGTTCGAAAGTAAATGTTTTGTCTTTGTTTTTGTTTTTAAATTTTCTATTCATTGAGTAATTTTTAATCATAATGGCCGTTGGGTGCTAGAGTCATTACGTGCTAGTGAGATTAATGAATGAGATCTGGTTTTTAAATGTCTTAGAACGGAAGGTTACTTGACAACTGCTTTCAGTTTGTCTGAGGGACTTACTGTTATTCTCTCAGTTTGAATTGTTTTGAGGAGGCACTTTATTTCCTTGAATCATGCAGATGCTATGTGGTCTGGTAATCTAGCTTTAAACGATGGTTTCGTTGGTTTTAAATATTAAATAATTTTAATCTGTTATTGTATATTCCATGTCAGAGGAATATAACATTATTAAGGATAATGCATGAATGTGTAGAATATTGCATTATATACAAGAGTGTGGTAACTAATTGCAAGCTAGTACTGACTAGCCTCAACTCATTTAAACAACAATGTTTTTGTGTTGCATTTATTTTTAATGATATTGTGATTTATGTGTTACACACTCAATATATTGTATAAAAGAGCATTGGAAACTTTTGCCATTGAATGGTTTGGCCAGGTATCCATACCATTCTCCTAATGATAGACCATTGCCCTTTTAAATATAACACAAGTTGTCTTAATTGCTATCTAATTGTGCTTTGATTATCTGGTTTTCCCGCCTAAAAGCCAAGTATAAAGATGGTTCATTTATTTCTAACATTTACACCTGATGAAGCGTAGTTAACCTACGTGAAAGCGCTTGTGTGGTTTTTATGTAACAATAAAGAAAGTTCTACTTGATTTTTCGTGTGGTGACTCCTGTTTGGATCCATTATTGGCATTTTGGTTTTTCGCTTTCCTAACGGAGTCTTTGTTTTGTGGCTGCAGTTCTTTATATAACATGCAGTAGTGTGTTCTAACTTTGAACCATGCCTGGATACTGCACAAAGACTGGCAAACTTAGCAAAAACTCAAACTAGTTAGAGGTTCATCTTTATCACTATGAGACAATGGATAGGGATAAATATAGAAAATGGAATGGAAAAAAGGCTCCTCAGACTGGGTATTGTTTGCTCTGTAATTTGGTTATCCTTAATAATTATATGTTGTTCATATGCTACCTGTGCAGCACTGACCTTAACAAGCACTACCTTTCCTCTTCACTTCATCTCCTACCACTTTCTGACCAGACTCTACTCAGATCTGCCACTGGCAGCTATAGCTATAGACTGCATAGACATAGGGACTGCATTTTTGATTCAATGTTCTCACTTATGGAGCTGTTTATTTGTAGACAGTGTTATGTTTATCAGGATTCACAGTAACTGGTTGAGCCAGGTTACACTGAACCAAGAGTAATGGGCAAAGCTCAAAAGCAGCAGCAGTGACTCTCACAGCAAAATGAAATCAAAGCATTTTTGCAGGGGAGTAAGCCGCCTGTAAACTGTCCACACCTCCAGTTTTCCAAATATATTAAATCAAAGAGTATACAACTTTGGGGCAAATGTAAACCTCCCTAAACCCAAAGTTCCACAGTTTCAGTGATATTGAGTTATACTTTGTGAATAACTTAGGATTCAACATGCTTAACAAATGTCATTGTGACTAATGTCAAATCAATGTAATTTATGTATACTGTTTACCAGTGTATGCCACAACTGGATATATTGATATATTTGATATTATTAAACGAAGAGAACCATTACACTATTTTACTTTAGATTGACTCACTGTATTAGAAATTAATTGGATTGTGCTTAGTTTACTTTTATTGAATCTGTCGTAAATGGGCCCCCACTGATTAAAGATCATCAGTTCATTGGACCCACAAAGATAGCAAACTGCAGCAGGCAGAGAAAGAAACTTAGATGGAGCAAGGTGTTATAAATTACATCTACTTCCATCACACCATTTTTAATTTAACTTTGATTTTTTTATTATTATAATGCAGCCATCTTTCAAATATACCTGTAAGCAGGATGTTGAGACAGGCTTCTATAACCTGTGCTGCTTCTTATGTGCATGGGCTTGAGTATATAGACATCTGACTGAGGTAAACCATTCTATAACCAGTGCTGCTTCTTATGTGCATGGGCTTGAGTATATAGACATCTGACTGTGGTAAACCATTCTATAACCTGCGCTGCTTCTTATGTGCATGGGCTTGAGTATATAGACATCTGACTGAGGTAAACCATTCTATAACCAGTGCTGCTTCTTATGTGCATGGGCTTGAGTATATAGACATCTGACTGAGGTAAACCATTCTATAACCAGTACTATGCTACTGATGAAGTGCGAATACTTGCATGTATGCACATCTGGCTGCGGTGTGCCCTTCTATAGCTAGTGTTACTGCTGTTGTGCATGTGCTTCCATGTGCACACATCTGGCAGGGACATGCCCTTCTGTAATGAGTACAACGTCTGATGTGCATGTATTAGCAATTCTGCATATCCACACATCTGGATGGGGCACACAGTTATATAATCAGTGTTGCTGCTGATGTGCATTTACTTGCATGTGCATACATCTGGCAGAGGCATTCCGTTCTATAACCAGAGCTACTGTTGTTGTGCATGTGCTTACATGAGCATACATCTGGCAGGGGTGTACCTTCTATAACCAGTACTGCTGCAGATGGGGATGTACTTGCATTTGTACACATTTGGCAGGGTAATGCCCTTCTATAAAAAGTGTTACTGCTGTTTTGCATGTGTTTGCATGTGCACACGTCTGGCTGGGACATGCCATTTTATTACCAGAGCTACTGAGAGTGTGCATGTGCTTGCATATGCACGTATCTGGCTGGGACATACCATTCTATATACAGAGTTACTGCTGATATGCATGTGCTTGTATATGCACACATCTGGCTCTGGTGTGTGCCCTTCCTTAACCGAGCTACTATTGATGTGCATGTGCATGTATGTACACACACACATATCTGGGTGGGGCGTGCCCTTCTATAACCAGTACTCTTGCCTGCTGATGTGCATGCTTGTGAGCACATGCAATTGTCTGGGGCATGCCGTTCTGTACAATTTAAGCATCAGTAAATAAGTCAAAAACCTATGTAGTTTAGTGTACAGTTGCATTATGTTGTGCATGTCTAATGACGGACAGACATAGAATGAAACATACAAACTGCCTGTGCAGATGAAAATTTGGCCATCAAATTTGACATTTTGGGAAGGAAGAGAAAAGAAATAGCCCAGCTGCTGTAAGGATGACATCATGTTAGCTTAAACGTGTAAGTTGAAGGTGAAAATCCTATTTCATCAGTGCAGAGGCTATTTTAAAGAATATTTTTGCACATTTGAAGAATCTGTAACATAACTAACTCATGAAGCCACTCTTCTAGGGAGTTTGCACAGAAAATTAAGCTCTAAAGTATTAATGCACTTTTTTCTGTAACCAAAGAAGGTTTGATTCATTCTACCTCCATTTGCCTACTTTGTGGCTGTGATTAAGGCATGTAACCAGATAGTCTCAAGTTACTCCAGAAAAGGAACATTTATGTCCAGTGGGCTTATCCAATTAGAAAATGTCGAAAATATAAAGATACAAGCTAATTACTGTAAAACTGTGAATGTGTTTACAAAAAGTGAAAAGTGCCTGGTTGAATTGTACACCAGGATCAATGTTTCTGTAATGGTGCTGTCAGGGCTAGGCTAGGCCATTTGCTTACTTATTTGAAAGTTAGTTTACAATTTAGACTTGCAAATTTGCATGTTTAACAATGTTTGTATTTCAAGTTCTGCTGTCTTGACTCTTTCTTTGTTTTCTTGTGTTGTGATACTGGTACTTGTTAGTCTAGATTTTTATATATGATTTGATTATATTGCTGGAATGAGTATGGAAAATGTTACACCAGATTGTGTTCATGTAGTAAATGCATATGGTACAGACGTTTATACATAATGGCACATTTGTATTACACATTTGTTAAGTTGCATTAACATAGTGGGTTAGTGATTTCTAGAATTCATCTATTATTAATTTCTGAATAAGTCTTTTACAACACCCACAAAAACTATTTGTCTACTGTGTAGGAGAGTAGTTGTCCATTTCGAGTGATCCCGATTTGAGAAAACTTTAAAAGGTAGCAGAAAAGCATTAGTGTTTCTTATGTCTTGTGTTCAGAATCTGGAAATTGTTTATATTCTCTTTAATTATATTGCTTGGATAGATTCAGAATAGTTCTGTACCAGATCATATTTTTGTGGTATCTGTGTCTGGTATTGATAGAATTATATGTGCATTTTTAGTACATGGGCTTAGTGGTTATTATATGTGTTTCTTATAATTTTTAAATAAGCTAATATTCAACATTTAAAATACACAAGTGTTTGACATACAGGTACACACACACACACACACAATAAAGTTAGTATAATTTTTATTTCAAGTATTAGCATTGTTAGTGTAGGCTCTTAATGGATTATAGTATTTATTGATTTTTCATTTTTGAACAAGGCTACAACTTTTTAAATTTAATCTTAATATATTAATATATTCTTCTGTCAACTAAGTAAGGAAGTCATCACTGGTTCTTATCAGCAATGATGCAGCCCAAAACAGCAAGGGTAAGTGCAATATATATGGATAATTTGGAGCAGGCAGTCAATTAGTATATTTTGGGGAGGTTGGAGAATAGTAGAGTACCTTGAGAAAACTCCAAAAGGCACAGGAGTTGCATGTCAAGTTCAGATGCACTGAGACCAGTAGTCAAGACTGGGATCCCAGTCCCTGAAATTGTGAGCAAAGATCTTACGTACTGAGCAACCATATTTCTTAATATTCACACATCAAAGAAACTTTATGACTGCCTTATCATCTCAATGTTTTGAGTTTGCCATTCTCTGGGGGAACTTTATGCAAAGAAAAAGACAGCTGTTTGATTCAGTTAGTAAACTTAAATGTTAACATTCATCAATTTATCATAAAGAACTATTGAAGACATTGTTTCAGGTTTTACTAGGATGGATTAGCTGAGATTGCCTTACTGGCATGTAAATACTCATTAACTTGGCTGCTGTTTTTGTGGTTACTTTACGAAAAGTACTTCATGGAACAACCTTAGAACAGAGCATAGATGACAGTAGTTGCCACTATAGTTAGTGATCAGAATGCAAGTTAAATTTCCTCACAGATTTTTTAGTATCACAGTAAAAACTATACTACTAAGCCAAGGGGGTGTAGAAGCAAGTATCTGTGTCAGAAACATTTATGTTTACTTTGCACTATCAAACACTGCAGGGAAAACGCTCCTTACAAAGAAGGATTTGGCTCCTGTATCAGTAGGCTAATAGCTATTATATAATGTTCAAAATACTAATAAGGGTAGTGAAAGCTGATGCAACTTTCTGGAGTCATCTAGACCGGGGAGGACTGATCCAGTAAAAGAAGTGATAAATATAGGCTAGAGTGAAGGAAAGGGACAGAGATGCTTTATCTCTTCCAGGTATGAAATGATGATATAGACACTGGGGAGAGGAGTGGGAATATTTCTTGGTGAAGGATTGGCCTCTTAAGAAGTGGCCTGATTGAATAAATAGACAAGCAGCTGTGAATAGTAATTATTAGAGTGAAAGCTATAGAGCAGGTAGAAATGAAGACCTGGGCACATGCAGACTGTGAGGTTTGTAGGGTATCTTAGCCACGGAACAAGGATAAGATAGGGATTCAGGATACAAGTGGAGAAACAGTTGAAAAAGATATATCCCAGTAAAATGTGCACATAGCAGAAGATAAAGTAAACGAATGCAAAAGACAAAGGAAACAGAATATTGGTCTGAAAAAAAGGGAGTTGCCACCTTGGATAGGTAATCAGGAAGAAAACCAGCATGAGCTGCAGGAGGAGCACTGCAGAGGAGAAATAATACAAAAGGAAAAAATCAGGGTGTGGGAGAAATGAAGCTGGAAGGACTAAGAGCAGGAAGGACAGCAGATAAAGCAGGTGGACATTGTCAAGAAAGGATTAGAGAAGATGATCCTAGTGAATTATGATGATGATGATGATGATGAAGAACCTGGAGAATGCAGACTCTATTAGCAAGGGAATCAAGAGAACTTTGTTATCCAATATTGTTAAACAATGCTATACTACCAATGTATATAATTGTATTTTATTTTAATTGTACATTTTATTGTACTGAGGAGCTTTTCTCCCCAGGCCTCCACTTAAAATGGGTTCTGCACATCCCAGTTAACAAACTGCAAATAAATAAATAAATAAATAAGCATTTAAGACAGGCATGAGGAACCAGATCACAGTAAAGTAAGTACCACACTATACACTAAGCAAAATGTAATTGAATTCTAAGGTAATCAACAGCGAGAAAGGATGGGCCCATGTTGTGGAGTATGGAAGCACCAGCTGCCTAAAAGATGAATCATTAGATGTAACAGCAAGCAAGGCCAGAATGCAAGCAGAGAACTATCAGGAGAGAGAATGAAAACACTCTCAAATGTATTTCCAGTGCTTGTAGCAAGTATGTTATGGAAAGGGAAAGTTATGTAATGCAATAAATGTTTGAGCAGTCAGCATGGAGAACAGCCTATAGCAATTAGAGGGATTGGGGAAGTGTGACAAAGGAAATAGCTCTTCGCTGGAGATAGACTGCATAACACTAAGTAAGGGACAGAAATTTTATATGGCAGACAGAAATGGTGAGGACTGGTGGGATCAAGGATAGCCAACCATTCACCAGTTACATGGAGATGGCATGTTTAAAGAGAAGCAAGGGACCAAGCAAAGAATGCACCAGTCATGTGGAGATGGCAGATTTATAGAAAAGAAATGAACCAAATCAAGCATGCACCAGTCACATGAAGATGGCAGATTTATTAAAGAGAAGCAATGAGCCAAACAAAGCATGTATCAGTCACATGGAGATACCATATTTAGAGTAGAGCAACAGACCAAAGAGCAGAGACATGGAGAGCAGATTGAAGGAATTTGGAGAAAATGGTCAGGCTGCACACAGTGATATAGTATGATGATGCAACTATTGCTGGCAAAATAGAGACACGGGGTACTAAATGGAGGGGACCTGAAAATGTTAGGCTGCATGCTGCACAGACAGGAGAGAGAGAAGAGAGATGAGGTTGCAATATAAATAAGAAAAGTTATCAATTATGAAGTGAGGCACCATTTCCAGTGGCACAGTGGGATAGACTTTCACTACAATGTAGGCAAAATAGGTTTGATTAATGGCTTAAGTACCTGCTGTGGCTGGCAGGAGGCAAAGAAGAAAAGATGAGACTAAGACTGATTGTCTTCCTCAGGGGGAGGTCAAGTGACATGCCTGTGTAGGGTTAGAACTCTACTTCTCTATTCTGTGGTAGAGATCAGAGCAGAAAACTGCTTCTTGACTGAGAAAGTAGGTGAGTCTGGGTTGGGACCATGTAACTGGAATAAAGCTGTTCCCTGGATCTGTATGCAGACTCTCCCTAGACTCAATTACTTGCTCAAGCCAGCTGTGGTTTACTACTCTTGCTCAACCTCTAGATATGGGGTGTGTTAGGGCCATAATCTTCTCACCTCCATGCCTATTACTTTACCAGTTCAAAGGAGGGGCTGTTAAATCTACTGAAGGGGCATGACCAATTTAGAGATTTCTCATGGTAGAGAGCTTTGATGAACATGAGGATGTCACACCACAGTCAGAAGAACCTGAAATGACAACTTAGCCCTGAGCTGTTAAAACTGATGAGGTGAGGTAGCAGCACACAGTAAAAGAGGCTTAAAACAAGAGTTAAAAGTAACAATAAGTGCCCTGTCTGTTACCTGCAGGAAGAAGGAGTGAGAGATTGGTACATACAGTCATATCAAGAGATGATGAAGAATGATAGCAGGAAAGGGTAAAAGAAAGAAATGTATATAGTGGGGATTAGTAATGGTGGGGGACCTGAATCTATGAGAAACAGACTGTGAGATCAGAGGCTAGAGTGCAGAGAGGGTGAGGAAGGTGACTAATGCATTGAACCAGGAGGCAGTCAGATAGTTGGTAATCATTGAACAATTCATGACAGGAAGGTTAGCTGTTTTCCAGGAAGATAACAACCTTTAGGTGTCAGTCAAGCATGACCCAGTATTATGACTAGATCACTGGGAAATGGACAGTAGAGTGCTACTGGATGTGGACAACTGGACTTCAGTAAAGTTTCTGACACAGTTCCATATGAATGGCTACTAGGTAAATTAGGGGGAGAGGGAAGGAGAGAAAATGAGAGCATGGATAGAGGTCGGACTGAGGAATAAGCCACAGAGGGTGATGATGAGAGGGACACTGTCCGGAGCAGGAAATGTAACCAGTGGAGCCTCCATAATGGTTTGCTGCAAGTCCTATACTATATGTTCTGCTTGTTTCAGACATGTCTGGGAAGGAAAGAGAGACAGATGAACTTGATCTGGCATGAGAACTCAGTCTGACTCCCTGTACAGATAACACTTGAAGTATTTTCCTTGAACTCACACCCTCTAATGATCTGAAAAGTTAGATAAACATTGGTTTGAATTCTCCCTAGTACCCATTATGTATATATACTACAGCCACAATCTTACAAACATCAAAATATTTATTTATTTATTTTATTTATCTGTCTTTGTTGATTGGGAAAGTCCCACTGGGCAGAGCCCATTTTCAACAGAGGTCTGGGGTGAAAGGTAAATGTCCGAAGAGCTGGAAGTGACCTGATCCAGGCAAAAGTAGCCTGGTGAAGCGGAGAGGCCCCAGCCAGGATGAACAGAAAAAATGCAAAAGAGAGTAGCTTGAGTGTGGGTTGTAGTTCAGAAAGGAGAGTGAACATTAGCTTCTATCTGGAAGTTCCAAAGTTTTCATACTAAATCCCTTGAAATCTTTGAGCTAAGTCACTTTACGTCAGTATTCATTTAAAGAAGCTTTATTTGGATTAACATTTTCATCTTACAGACCTTATCAAATCAGGAAAATCTTATAGTAATACTGGCTAAGGCCGGTATTCTAGTTTCAGATAAGGGGTATGGGAGGAGCAGCTGTTGTGATTGTTTTCCTATTAGCCTTTTAATTGGCTTTAATTGAAGCTTCTCAATTGGCTGTGCTTGCTTGCTACTAATTTGCATAAATATTTCAAAATTCACCTTTTATTTGGCTGTAATTGAAGCTCCCAGATTGGTTCTGCTTCCTTACTATCAATTGGCATAAGGTTTTCAAAAATCTTAGAATTTAGTTTGTCTTTCCTTACCAACTGTGTTCCCAACTCATTTGCTTTATATTGGTCTATATCTAATATTATTCTTGGTTTTCTAGTGACTACAAAAAATAGTAACCCTGTTTTTTCTAACCTAATGGACAAGCGATAACAGTATTACTGTGTGTACCATTCTAGTAATAAATAGACCTACCTTTTTATAATATTTTATGGGTTGAGGGTTGAGTGGATGGATTCAGATCCTTTGTGTGTCATCCTGTTTGTGTTTATGTATGCTGTTATTTCATTATAGCACATTCTTGTAGGCTAATAGTGTTGCCAAATATAGTCTAATCATCAATCAAAAGTTGAACTAAAACTATTTTACAGGGCTTCCTGTAATTAAAACCACAAAAAGTAACAAAATTCAAAAATATTGGCTGATTAGGATCTTGACAACAGTACATCCCGCTTTTATGGGGATTTTTTTTTAAATCCTGTGTCAGACCTTTCTTTGCAAAGCAGTAGTGGTTAGTTAGCCCTGAAAGCTGAAGCATTTTTCGCTCACCTGCTAGATAAGCTTTATCAGATCCTTGTTTGTAGCTAAATGTTCCAAATATTGTAAATATCAAATTCTCTTGAGGATGCATATGATAGTGATGGTCAATTTGATTTAGGCCAAGATAATTCTAACAATCATAATGAGGTAATATGTTTTTATACCTGTACTATTCCCTAATGAGGTAATGGGTTTGCTGCTCCCTTCCTAGGGATAAATGGGGGGATTAACTATTGGTTCCTCTCCCTGACTGTGGTAATAATTTTGTTGCAGTGAGCAGATCTTTTGAGCCAAAACAGACCACAGATTGAGCACTGAAGGTGGCAGTGCTAACTCATTAACTATGTCACTGACCATATGGAAAACGTCTGTCAGTGTAGATGGGTCACCAGAGAAATTCACTGGCCCTTGTATATTAAACCTGTCAGGCAAACACAATGGGGTGCAGAAAACAGAAAAAAAAATAAAGATTACAGTAGAATCAATCTGAAAAAACTCTAAACTGAAAAGAAAAATGATTACAAAGCATGGACTGTGGTTTTCTGAACACTGGGAACCATTGAAAACTGTAACATGGGATACACTAGTGAGTAAACAAAGCAAAAGTAAATACAAACAAAGACTTCACCTGAACTTTGGCATTCCAAAGAGTAGCCCTAGTTGCCATATTAGTCCCATCCACAATTGAACTGGTAGAAATGGGGAAAATTCTTGGATGAGCTAAAACTGATGTGAGATGAAGGTTTATCCTCTGTCAATCACTTGATATCAGTGAAAGGGAAAACAAACATTCTTGGTAAAAGACAGATCATACCCAAAACAATGCACAAACTGTTCAGGGAGCTGATCCATCAAGGAATTTCCCTCGGGCACTATCTTTCCATAAGGTCTACTTTTGAACTGATGTAGACTTTTCAGATTAATTCTCTAAGAATGATACATAGAGACTGCAGTGTAAGAAATGAGAAAGGGCCTTAGACTTGGTCGGGGTGGCTATAGGAATATAGAGGTGGCAATTTTGGTTCATTTAGATAAATGTAAGATACTAGACTTAAATCACAACACCTCAGGTGCAATGTAGTGTCTTAGAGAAGGATGGGAGGGAGACAAAGGCAGAAGAATGAGAAATGGACTTTGCACTATTCATCCTGCCATGATTGAAACAACAGGAATTGGAGTAACAGAGCAAAAACAGCAATAATAAGGGCAATATGGCAATGAGGTATATCCTTAAGTGGCAGATTCCATAAACTTAGTGAGACCATGCTCCAATTAATGTGTCCAGGTTTGAATGCCATAGAAAAGAGGCGGTATTAGGCTACTGTACATAATCTAAATAAAGGTTGCCAGGATGGTAAGAGAAGTAAACTGGAAATGTTATGAACACAGAATAAAATAAATAGAAATCTTTCCCTGGAGACCAAGGCAGATAAATAAGACATGATATGTTTCAACAGATAATGTTAACAACATCTAAAGTGATTGACCTAAACAGGAAGGGCAGAAGGAGAAGGAAAGGCAGCAAATAGCACATTGAAGGGACAAGCTACTCCCTATAAGAGAACAGAGACACTTACTTTATCCAGTGATAGATGATGTGAAGAGAATAGATAAACGGTGGATGGACAAAGAAAGTGCAGATGAATTCAACACAGCATAGGAAAGATGGGCAGGGGACAATGGGAAAATGGCAGGGGGTAAATAAAGAAATGCTGAATGCTGAATACTTTGAACAATAGAGTAAGTAGTAAAATATCTCCTATACTATAACAATTCAAAATCAAAATGATTTTCCTCACTAAGATATTTTTAAGTCCCTAAGGAGCACCACTACTCAAGAAGCTATTATGTATAAGCAGTAATCTGCTGAAATAATATTTCAGAGTATAATTGTTCTAATTTGTAAAGAATGTCTGCACTCTGATCTATAAGATCCTGATTCTGGTTTAATCTACCAGATTTTACTGCACAATCAAGCCCTACAACATCTGGGATAAGTGATTTTTACTAAGTATATGGTATTAGGTGTACAATTTTGGAGGACGTTTAAGGAATCCTACTAATAAATTGTTTGTTGGGTTTACAGTAGTGAGGGGGAAGAGGGAATTGGCCTATATCTAGAGCTCTAATTGCTTTAGATGCTTTAATAATGTTGTTTGGTTTTGTAAAGTCTGCTCTTGAACTTTTCCAGTCATTTCCTGTGTTGCTTTGAATTGCCACATTTGCATGGTGCTGCGCTCAGCAGGGTTGCTGTATGTACTGTAGAGACAAAAGCAACTTAACCAACCTCTTTGCTCTTATGTCCAACTGCTCCCAGACACTATTTAGTCAGTTGTTGCCTACTACTTGATCCTACTAGAGCCTCCAGCTGCACGTAGCTGTACAACAAGCTGTAAATGTTATCTTGGTCTCCCAGCAGCTCATAGCTGCCATTCAGTGGTCATACCTTTGAGGTTGCCATCCTAGCCGGTAAGTGCCCATAGGTTTGCATGGAGCAGTGCTAGCCTTACCCTCTCCACAAATACATGCTACCTTACATTTTACTCTTGCTAATAGTGCAGGATGTCTATTCCTCTATAATTTAGCTATTTTGTTACATAGTTCATTGTATGTTTGTCTGGGCATCCCTGTACTAACAATATAGTTTATTCTTTGAACTTGTCACCTAACTTCTCCATATCACTGGACAAAAGTCGAAGATCAGCCTGCTTGTTTCCTTCCCCTCTGTCGCCAGCCTCTTCGCTCTTGGTATTCCTAGGCAGTGTAGGCACTGTCTTAAGCTCCCAGGTAATGAAATAATAATACTTAAATCCAATAATTCCATCAGTGAAAGGTGCAAATATTTAATTACTCTTGAAGCTTCCCTCTTATTAAAAACACACAGTCTGCGAATAGCAGCAGCACACCCCTCCAGCACATGTGAAACATAATCACATTAAACTCTTACGCAGAGGTTGCAAAAAGTCATTACCAATGCCTCTTAGAACTAAGAAGACTAGGTCTTAGTGAAAATACAACACCTCATCTCTTTCACATAGGCTTAAGCAATGACCCAGTCAAATAATTTCAAATCTATTATTTGAAACCACTGTACTAACAGATATTTTTCAGTAATAGGTGAAAATATTATTCGACACACAGATTCTCCATTCACAAGGCTGGACAAAGATACAGTAACAGTAAGCTGCTTTTTTGAGTCCTAGGATCTCTGAGATCACAAGGGCTGTAAAGACCCTTCCACCTCACAAATATGAGTACAACATGGTAGTGGTGCATGTGGGAGTGAATGACTTGAAATACAAAACTCTGAAGGAAATGCAGAGAGACGTTCTGGAACTCTGCATGCATATGACAAATGCAGGCAAGACACCGAAGCTGAGTGAAATCTTTCTTTCTCCAAAAATGATGTCTTGGTACAAAAGAAGGTAACTGCCTTCAACAATTAGTTAAATAATTAGTGTCATTCCAGGATTATCCAGTATGTGCCAGTATGGGATTACCTGCAATCTGACTAACTTCACAAATGATGGCCTGCATCTTTTTATTTTATGTATTTTAATTATTTTATTTGTATTGGTTGACTGTGGCATAGCATTGATCTCCATGGACATTTTTCCAACACAGCCCGAGAGCTGGTTAAGTGACGTGTGCAGAGTAACACAGTTAGGCAGTGGAGGTTAAAAGAAGTAAACCCTGGACCACAGGCCCACTGGAAACAGTTTGTGAACAGTTCCTTAGTCTTTTGTGCCTACTGCCAGACTGTCATTGCTGGCCCATAGTGCCTTTTTTTAGGTAGGGTGCAGTATAACAAACATACCAGCCTGGAAATTGATTATATTAAGGTGGATCTTCTCAATGCCTGAAGTCTCACTGATGAATTGCCTAATCTTCTGGCTCTTTTATATTTGGAATGCATCCATTTTTGTGCAATTAATAAGATTTACTTTAAATGCAAAGGGAGCTCTTCTTCCAGACCTGGAATCTCCACTTTGCATGTTTAAAGACCTGATGGCAACTGTGCTGGCATCTCCATATTTATCAAGGGCCATGCCACCTCCATGCACTATCCTAGAGACCCAGAAACTGAATTCATAGAACTCCGGATCACGAACTATTCACTTATTGCCTGTTACAGGATGACTGCCATGTCCCCTGATGATCATGTAAGGTTCCTAAATGTATATTTGTAAAACTCCCTGAAGGATTGATGATTGGTTGTTGAAACATAAGGAACAAGTGGATCATATAAGAGTGATTATTGCAAGATATTGGGTAGATAGTATGGTTCCTCAAGAAGTGTGAGCCTTTGGATGGACCAGCTTCAAACAATTGATCCAGGATAGAGCAACAGAATTTTTAAGGCAAGATAGACTAGATAGGGAAGGGTAGCTGAGATTGCTCAAAATGCCGACTGAAAGGTTGCTGACTATCAGCAAGAGCAGAGGAATGAGGGATGGCTTCATCTTGGTGTATCTCAAATCCCTACAGGCAAAATACAAGGTGATTCAATACAACAACTTTCATTGTAATGGATTCTTTCTAGGAGGCAGTATAGAACTGAGGCATCCAGAGAATCATTTTTTTGGGGCTATAGCACTCCCTCAGATTCCAGAAGATGATTTGCATACCATTAATAAACTCCTTCTGTTAGAAGAGGTCTTTCAAGTTCTTAGGACATTACCAAGGGGCAAAGTTGCTGGGCCCGATGGGCTATTAGCAGAACTTTATAACCTGTTTTATGATGGACTTGCCCCTGTGCTGGTGCATTTCTTTAAGCAAAGTAAAGCAGAGGGATTGCTCCCTTACAAGGCTAGGGTAGCTTCTGTGGTCTTCATGTCCAAGAAAGGGCAAGATTTAAGTAACCCCAGTGAGTACAGCCCCATTTCACTGTTCCTCAAGGACATTAAGATCTATATCAAAATTCTAGCGATCAGTCTTGAGAGAGTGTTACCACAGTTGAACCTACCCTACCATCACAGATTTAGTTGCCACACTTGAACCTACTCTACCATCAAATATTTATCAGATGGAGGCAAGGAGGCCCCAATCTGATTCACTTGAGGTCGAATGCTATGCAATGGGCTTACTTCACAACAATGTCTTATGGTGCTCTGTGCATTGAATTTGACAAATTCTTTGACTCATTAGATTGGGGATTTCTCTAGAGAGCCTTGAAAGCCTTTGGTTTTCATGGGGACTTTCTGAACTGGTGATGACTGCTTTATGCACTGCCACTGTCATAAGTCACTACTAATAGAATCCTATCCCTGCCAATTCTGTTGTCTAAAGGCACTTGTCAGGGATGCACTTTGTCCCCATGTTATTTATTCTATTAGTTAATACACTATCAGTTTATTTAAGTCAATACTGTGCCGATTGCACCATATGATTTCCAGGCCACACTCATATTCTTCTTCATGGCTTGCTGATGATGGTGTTATTTAGATTTCTGACCCACAAAATAATCTTGAAGGCATCATGAACGTATTAGGGTCCTTTGGAGAATTATGTGGTCCTAAATAGGGACAAAACAATTGTATTCCCACTTAACAAAGCTTGTAAGAGGGATGGAGTACTTAGGTGGGAGAAGTGAGAATACAGATGGCATGGTCATTATCTTACATGGGAATTTTGTATTTCACGCAATTACCTAGACATGGTTCTAAGGAATGTCTATCCCCTTCTGAATACCTTTAAAAAGTCTTTCAAGAATGGAAAAATCTACAACTCTTCTTCATGGCCAAGATCCAAGCTGTCAATATGTTATGCCTTCCCAAATTCCTTTTTGCATGCAGGCATTTATCTAGCTTATGTATAACTCCCTACCCTCAGAAATTCCAAAAGCTGGTCATTAGTTTTCTATGGGGTACCTCATGCCCACACATGCAAGGAAGAAGCTCATGGTATCTCTCACATGTGGCAGACTGCGATTGCCAAACCTGCTGACATACTCCCTGATATCTGCACTCTCCCAAATACTCCAGCCAGAATGAAGCCTGCTCTTATTTGATTGAAGCCAAAGTGCTATCTAATTCACATAATTCGTACACAACACTGTCTGTAGAAAAGAGGAAAGATCTGGGACCCTGGGGGGGGTGGAGCACTGGTTGGGCAGACAGTTCAGTGGAAAGAAACCTGGCCCATTCTTTGACGTATGGAATGGGAATTGAGATCAGTCATGGTTCCTAACTGAGAACAAGCAAGTTTATTGTTTGGGGTGGATAGAGAGGGAGAGCCTCTTCTGGGTGGACTTGCTATACCTGGGGTGGTTCCTCTCTTATATGGATTGTTGTGAGAAATTTCAGCATCTGAATTTATTATTTTGGCAGTACCTACAGTTCTGGTGAATCCTTTTAGTCAGGGGAATAAGGAAATTCCAATACCCCTTCTCAACAAGTAAAGCCTCATCAGGATGGCTGGTAGAAAATGTCCAAAGAGTGTCTGCTTCAAGTTTTATTCTGCTTTAAATAAATGTACACAGGACAATATGGATTCAAGGGCTAGATGACAAGTGCAGCTGGGTAATTTTATTAAGAACTGGGTTTGTTTTCAGTTACTTGGTTAATGGAAGAAAATTACTTTTATTCCTCACTTGACCTTTATGTGATATGAGGTTATTCACCAGTGGCAGCTCTATCCCATAATGTTATATAACAGGAAGGAGAGTCTGTGCCATGTATATTGGCATTCTAACTATCCTTGCACAGACTACCTCCACATGATTTGACAATGCCCCCCATGTCAGGATATTTGATCTAATGTTTACGAAACAGCTACTTGGGCTCTGATGGAGACCATACCTAATCCAGAACTCACACATTTCTGGCAATTAGGTATCTTACCAAGTAATTTTAGAACCAATAGGGTTACAACAGATGCGACTAAGAGTATAGGTTCATAGGTGTTTACTAGGTTAATGACCACAAGGGCCTTTTCAAGCCTAGCCATTCATCCCAAATGTCTGACAAGTTATGATACTCTTGATAAGTGTAAGAAGGAGCTTGGGAGATGAGCCATTTATAGGTTACCCATGCCCATTTGAGACATAGGTACCAAACCAGGGATGAATTTCTGGTTTCCCATCCAATTGTCCAAGTTGCACTTGAATTGGGTTAGGGAGGAACTCTGCTTCACATAGATTGGGAGCCTATTCCATAGATGTGGTAGTCTCTAGGATACATACATTTCTCTCAAGCAGGGCAGATGTTTAACTTGACTGGCTATTAACTTTAAACAGTGGGAGAGATTTCAATAGAGCTTTTTGAATGCATTTTGTGTATATGAACACTAAGTGTGGTTTTCCTTAAACAACCACAAAGGCAAGTATAGCTTTGGTTACATAACCTGATTAAAATTGAGTTATTTCAGGTTTTGGGATGTTTTCTTTTGGATGATACATTGATGTTATCTTTTGTTATTTCAATAAAAGGAGTTTGGGAAAGAAAAAAAGGATTCCTAAACGTACTCACATTCTACAGCCAAATATCCCCTTATACTGAGAGACTTTAACTTCCCCTCAACAAACTACAGCAATAGAATCACTTCCTGTATGGTGTATATCTCCTGTGTGGTAAGCAATCACCCACTTTCTTTGTTCTTCCACAGGTTGTATGACCTTCGTAAGCCTTTTAGTAGTATTCCTGTTTGCTGGCAAATAAGGCAGGAGGTTATGTTGACCAGCGTGTGTGTATGTATGTATGTATTTCTATGTATATTTAGAGAGAGAATATGTAATAGCTATATAGATTTAGATAAGTATATGTATATATATATATATATATATATATATATATATGTGTGTGTGTGTGTGTGTGTGTGTGTGTGTGTGTAGAGAGAGAGAGATCTCACACAAACACACACACACACACACACACACACACACACACACACACACACACACACACACACACACATCCATATCCATACACTCTAATATATGAACACTAATCATCATTTTCTGAAACTTTCCCCAGAAATGATTTTGTTTAACTTTAATTAAATAAATAAGGTAAAGAGGGCAGAAAAAAGCAGATTTTAGAAATAATTCAATTTTTTAAACTTTAGGCTTTCCCCTTGTGTTTCAATCATTCTTGCTAGAAATGACCACGAAAAACTTTTAAAAACCTTTTTTGTAACTTAGTGCTGTAAGTGAATTCTTCCCAGACAGCTAGCTATCTGTGCTTTTCTTCTACTAAGGTACAGTAAAACACTTTTTGTGTCATAGGGTAATTCAGTATTTGGTTTTCTTTTTTCCTGGTCTGAAATCTCTTTCTATAGTAATTTTTTGAAATGATACTTCCTAATGGGATACTACAGAAAAGAGGCTAGTTACTGTCACAGGAAAGGAGAAATGCAATAGCCTTATTGATTCTCACAGAAAAGCAAACCAACCTAATGGAGACATGACAATATGTCTTACAGCAGGATTAATAAAGTGCAGTTCACTTGTAAATCCACACATGTAATACTGTAGTAAATCCTAGATTGCTCTGAGAGATATCATGTGCAGGACAGAACTGCTGCAGAGAAAGATCACTAAATTAATAATTGTCTTAGAAGGCAGTGCATTTATGGTTGGGGCTTCAAACATAGATTAATTGGAAATCCCTATGAGAACCTGTACTGGTGATGTACATGGGTGCATCTTGACTATGGCCCTGGGAACACAAGTTTGAATATCAGCTTAAGTACTTGGCAGTGCAGCCATGAAGGATGGGTGTGCCTATTCTGTGAGAGGGGAGGGAGGAAGGGTACATTCTCAGGTACAAACAGATGTGAGTTGGTTTCCCTGACAGAAACTGGGAAAATAATTACATAATTCCTACTGTGGACAAGTAAGGTCATCCTGGTCAACTTAAAGCCTAGCAGTAGTAAGGAGCAGTGTGGTGATGAAACACACTGCATATTCTACACATGAGTTGTTAGTGGAAGGGTGCAAGGGATTACAAATAAAAAAATGTGCCAAACTGTATGGCTGGCATTCTGCATCCAGAAACGTAATTAGTGAAATCTAACCACTTTTTGGAGATAAGTTTGCATAAATGGTGTTTGTCTAAGATACCCCACCTTACTGAGAAAGTAGATTGCACTACAGTGGATTTGTGTTATTATATCCAGACAATGACCACATCCCAATACAAATAGCCCACACACACACAACTACTGTCAAAGTCATAAATACAGGAAAACCTTAACATGTCCTTCCAGAATGTTTGGAAACTACTGCAACTGACCATTAGAACCAACATTTATTGCTGATGCTTGAAATGTAGTCAGAACTGAACCTACAGATTCTGATTGTAAAGCATATCTGATAGCCCCATTTCAAAATCCTATCATCAGCCTGGCCATCATAGTTTAGAATAAATGACTCCAGATTAAACAATGTGTTTTTAACATGCAGGTAACCTTTTATCAGATGTACTGGTCAATCAGCAGACTGTCATATGATTCCATTGGGATGGAAGCTGTACGTGTACTTATGAGCCAATTTAAAGTTTGACAGACAGAGTGGTGGCTATGATGGTGACTGGAAGATTTTCCAGATGTGTATATCTGCATAGGGGAGTATGCATCTCTGTGGAAATTACTTGTAGGTAGTCAGGAGTCACTGTGGTTTGTACCAAAGCAAAGGTCAGTATCATAGATGGTGTTCATGTGTTTTGAACTCCCTTGCTCACTAAACACGGTTACTAAATGTGCATCAGTGTAAATGTGTCCTAAAGTTGCTGAAATTCAGTATCACTGTGTGTCTAGAGATCTTATATTTTTCTCAGGGATGTATTCCTAAAGGCATAAAATATTTAATGGGACCACCTATCCAGAAGACCTCAGTAGCGATACAGGTCCTAAAACCCCTAAAGTATGACTATGGTATGGGAATATTTGGTAATTTATTTTATTTATGTATTATTAATCAGCATAGGAGACCTGAGATGGTTATTCAAACTAACTGGAAAATGTTGATCAAAGCACTAGAGAATTCCCTTTACTCATTTCCTGCCAAATACATGAGACTGTAGTAGCATGGCAACAGGGAGACTGAGTGAGAAAAGATAGGCAAAACTGTGAACGATTCAAACCATGTGACAGTGTTTGTTGAAGGAACATGGAGTGCTCAAGAGTTAATTGAGTTGGTGGAGGATGGCGCCTCTTCATTAACAATGCTGACAATGAAAGGTTCTGGGTATATATAGTTAGGGAAATGCAGAAAAAAATCTAAGTTAGCAGATATGGGAGACAAATTTCAAAAGACTAGAATTCAGCATAGCAACATTTAGCTTTACAGCGTTGCACTACTCCATTGATGGCACTTTGTTTACTGGACAAAGGATTCTGATCTCAGGAAAAAATTTGATGGAGGTTTTTGAGTCTATACTGGGGCTGAAACTGATATTGGATGCTTTGAAGCATCCACCGTCATTTGCAAAAGTGAGAAGTAATCCCAGGCTGCAAATAATGAACAAGACTGTACTGGACTGGAATTCTCTGGAGCAGCTGTGTTTTTTTTTTTTTTATACTTAATTTTCATTTTTTAAATGAGAAGGCCCCACTGTAGAGATATGCATTTTAGTCTTCTGCTATTCAATCTTTGGATAACATAATACCTCATTGGAGTGTTGATACTTTTTATCAGAACCTGTTTATGATAGTAAACTCAAAACTGGAGAGGCCTTCCTAAAATGTTGATAGATTTTGAGAAAAAAACTCCTTGACTGGATTTTTTTATGATCTTCTTAAACTTTAAGTTATAAATTTGGGCAAGTGATACTTTTTTGCAACTAACTATGAGGACTGCATTATCAAACTATTGAACTAACTGTATGTTTACTTTATGGAAAATTGTAGATAAACTGGGGTACAGACTAAAGCGTGAGAAGGTATAATGGAATTAAAGGCAATGCATCTTGAAATTTTGAGTTTTGTAAGCTCCAGCACATGTTTCCTAAGATATGTTGGACAATTAAATATTTTTGTGTGGAAATATGGGCATAATAAATGCAATTGTAAACTTTTAATTTGTGATGAATGTGATCAAGTAGAACATAAAAATATCTGTATAAAGATGTAAAAAATGCAGGAATTAAGAAGATTTTTGAATAGAAAGTACTGGTGAAAAGCAAACCGCTTCTGGAACGTGAATTGTTGTGTACTTTCTATTACAGAAAATAAAAGAGAAACAATTATTTCACAGTCTTCAGACCTTAAGGAATCTTTTTTTTTCAGAGGTGTCCTTCTTTACAATGGGGTGAAGAGGATGCCTCTGAGGAGGGGATATGTCAGGAAATAAATAAGGCTGTATTATCTTTCTTTGAAGGGTAGGGTAGTGAAGCTGAAAGCTCAGGGAAAGATAGTCAGGAGAATGTTCAGAAACCAAAAAGAAACTGAAAAACAATGATAAAAGAATAAAATCCTTAAATATATATGAACAGTTTTATCTGTTCAGTTTGTAGCTAGAGTGAGACAAACTGGTAAAAAAGACATAAAACGTGTGTGTGTGTGTGTGTGTGTGTGTGTGTGTGTGTGTGTGTGTGTGTGTGTGTGTGTGTGTGTGTGTGTCTGTGTGTGTGTGTGTGTGTGTGTGTGTGTATATATATATATATATATATATATATATATATATATATATATATATATATATATATATGGGTCTACTTGAAAATACCGACATGCCAAAACACCGACGACGAGAACACCGAGACCGGAAGATCAACAACTGAGATAACCGACAGTGTAAAAGCACGAAACATCACATGCTCGACAAACCACAATCCCAACAATCAACAAAACTAAAAAAATACCTATTCCAAAAAACACACACACAACACAAGCACAACAAAAACCTTACAAACCTACATTAAACCTTACATACATAACTATCTATGCACTAACCTTAACCCAAACCCTAACCCTAAGGTCTGTCACTATTGCACACTCACCTAACCCGCGCCCTAACCCTAACTCACCTAACCCGCCCCTAACCCTAAAGTCTGTCACTATCACACACTTACCTTACCCACGCCCTAATCCTAACTCACTTAACCCGCCCCTAACCCTAACATCTGCCACTATCACACACTTACCTTAACATGTCGGTGTTCTCAGTGTAACAAACCTGCCTTATGCAGAATGTCTTAAAGCTTTTTCAGTTTCCCTCTACTCAGTCTCCTATAGATTGCAGAAGGGTGATCTATGCCTGTCTTACAAGACATCCGCAAACCCCACACTTATAAATCTCCTGCATATACGTAAGTCAAACAGTACCAGAAATTTAAGACTTAAGGACCTGAATTCTGTCTGTGACTTAAATATGACATGATGGAGAGACAGCTATGTGCCCCAGAGACTTAACCTACTATCGAACAGGCTTCCATTACATGTGTGTGTCAATTACCCAATTTAAGTGCCACCTTGACCAGTGGATGGGGAATAAGAAATTTAGCCCAGGCCTGGCACCCATGTCTTTTATGGACATAGGTGGCTTAGAATGCCTGGCCCTCAGTGTTCTCTTGGATACAGGACATCATTATTCTTTTGGTAAAAACTTGGCAAGGCTTAGCAAGGTTCCCTGGGTCATTAGCCTAGTAACAATCCATGAATCTGTGTCGTTCTTTGAGGATGAGACATTGGTTATTGAAGCAGTAATTTTCGTATTCAGGTGATAAATAAAATAGCTTTCCATAAGATAATTGCAAACGAAAAAAGAAATGTAAATTGAGGGATTTAATAATCTGTCATTTGAGCTAGCTGTTCAGTTATATGATAAACTGCAGCAGTTACAGCATGAGAAGAGCTGCTGATATTAATGAGTTAATATTAAAACACAGTTGCCAATCTACCACGATACATAAATCTATAAAATGAGTGTAGACTGTTAATATAGCATTAGGGAAGTGATTATTGGAAATTCCAAGATGCATAATACTACGTAGAGATCCAAAGATGCATGGTATTACATTTATTGCCATTAAAATGTATATTGTTTTACCAGCTCAGATATATAGTTTATCAAGATAATCTTGTAAATCATGTTGGTCATTTGTCAAGATGATAAATGATACCACCTTGGCTTCTTTAGAAAATGTTTCCACCAGTGTCAAGTCAGCTTTTGTTGCAGTAGCCATAAGAGTATTAAATAAAAATGTTTCCATTACTGAATCATATGGTTTGTTCTTAGTTATGAAGTAAGGATCAGAAAATAATGTCTAATCATAACACAAAATTCTCGGTCCTTCAACCTTTTACATATCCATCTCCATATGAGAGGTATAAGGCCTGTCTATAAACAAGCTTACAATGGGGGCCACATTCCAAAAGACATGTTCTCAGCCTACTCTCAGTGTGAATGGTCAGTTACAGCGAAAGCAAGTCTTTTGGAATTGGTCTCTATATTAGCCTGTTTCCATGGTGAAAGGACAAGGAAATGTTCATAGAACATGCTAAAGCACGTACAGTAAGCAAAATGTAAAAACTGTTCCATATCTGGGACACAAATGAATTATCTGTAATGACTGCACACTCTGGTTTATCCTTATTAACGGGCTTGCCTATCCAGGTATCCTTGATCAAAGTGTACACTGATCCTTCTACATGAAATTCGTGATCTGGATCAGTCTGACTTGAACATGCTTAAAAAGATGTTAACAATAGTCATTTCATCAGTTGGTATCATGCCATTTTATTTGTGAACTCTATTATTGGTAGCATCCTTTTAACACCTGACATGTTTGTAAATAGTTTTATTAGTATTTTTATTAAATTAAACTCATAACCCCCTTTTATTCGTTCTTAGCTCCATTCTAAAGCTACTGCATGTTTATCTATATCTCAATTTACTTCTGTTTTGAAGATTTTTTTTTTTTATGTTGGCTCAAGAAAATTTCTTTTTCTTACCCAATGATTATTTTTTTTTTTTATCACATCAAAGCAGCTTCATCTTCTTGCTAATTTGATTCTAAGGTACAGTAGCCATACATCTTTTAATAACATCCTTTATTTTATTATAAAAGTATACCATGATTCTTCCATGATTAAAACTTAATGTCATTTACCCAGTCCCTATCAAATAACTCAGTTTTATTCCCTCAAAGTAGACTGTATAAAGTTTCCTGACTGGGTTAAGTTACTATATTATTATAATTATTATATTAAGTTACCACTTACCACATTATACTATTATTGTCAGAAGATACTAATGGTTGAAAAGGATGTAGAATTATGATTTTTTTAATTTTGAAGTACTAATGATAATATCAAGAAAATTACTGTCTCTGATAATCAACTCCATATTTTGATGGTAACCAAAAAACACAAAAAGGAAGGAAACGGGTGCTTAGTGATTATCAGCCAGTGACTCATGGTCTTGTTTCCTTCCTTTTTTGTTTTTTTTTTTGGTTATCAGTTTTTTTCAATGTTTGCATATTTTAATGGTAACCTAATTTTCACAAAAAAACACAGCAAATGAATCCAACAATGGTAGAAACCATTCCAGTTCACATTTGTGGAGTGAAACAATCCTTTATTGGTAAATCCACAACAATTAAGGGTTGAAATGGTGAATTGCAGTGGTTTTACCAATAAAAGATTGTTCCTCTCCACAACAACTGTGAACTGGAGTGGTTTCTACCATTGTTGGATTCATTTGCTGTGGTCTCTGGCTTCATGGTCAGTAGTTTGTTCTTTGCTTGGATTTCGGTTCCAGTTCCAGGGATTTCTTGGCTTTTTATGGATAATTTTCACAAAAGCTCAAGCAGCTCATTCTCAAAGGTGTTGGGCAAGATAAAAGTCTTCCAGTAAGCCTGAGGTCATTTAACCTGCCACATATAATAACAGAAATATTGCATAAGCATTTAATCAATTCTACTTATTGAAGTCCAGTTGACCTCTACTGTTATAAGAGCTAGTGACTATAATGTTTTCCTATTCCATTTAACATTCTTAAACATAAATTCAGCTGAAAAAGTGGTTATCCTAAGAGAGTAATACAAATTTTGACATATCTAAATAGGCACCCTCACTAGACCACTTTCTCCTAAAGTTGTCATATCCTAAAGATTCAAGGATATTTAGTGGTAAACTAAACTGATTTAACTGTGTCTCCATAACATGCCCCACATCAATAATTTTCTCAGTCAGAATATTTTGTAAATAAATAAACATTTGATATAGGTTACTATGACTATACAGAATAAACTTTAACTCTTTGTGGCCATTTCTTTCCCCTACAGATATATTAATGGTGTGTCTAAAAAAGATTTAATCTGTCGTAGAAACGTTGAACCTTAACTCTTATTCACAATATGCGCGTGTTAAAGTTATCACAGCAAATTCTCCCATATATAAATATGCTTATTTTCACTTTTTGACCCCAAGCTGCTCTGTTCAGGTTGCTGACAAGAGTAAGGTTCAGACTAGATTGGTTACTGTTGGTAGTGGGTAACAAAATGTACTACAAACTTATTGGCATTACAGTAGTTGATTATATTTGTGAACTCTTTAAGAACATCATCAATGCTTGATTTACTTATATCATTGTTTCCACCTGCTGTTATAATTTCTTTATATTTTGCTGCCTGGCTTAGCTTAAAAAAGCAGCAGTCCTTGTATCCTCCATTCTACAGCCCAGAAAACTGCTGAAAGTGATTGACTGACCTCCATCACCTGGGAATATAGTCCTGAGTCCTCTTATTATAGAGTAACCTGTTACTTACAACTGAGAGTTATCACTCCTATCAACTTGCCTGCCACTGTGACCTGCCCTTGCTTCATCTTGGTTTCCTGTTAGTCTCTGATGTTCAGCTCAATGAAAACTTAACTTACTGAGTACAACTTAATGGGAATTCAACCTCAAAGAAAAAAATACTTTTTTGTATGTGTCAAAACCTTTCCATCCCTCATATCAGAGGCATGCCCCCCACACCTTAAAATGTATATCTACCAACTCCACAGTCATAAAAACAGCAAAAAAGGAGAAATATAAAAAAAAAAAATCATTGTCATCTCATATTTAGAAACTGTACCTTCAGTTATTTCTGATAGAAAATAGCAATTTACAAGTTCAACATAAGCAAAAAGAATCTCATGCAGTTTAAGAAAAAAAATCATTACATTTCATCTGTATGTAGGAGGGATCTAGAATCTAAAGCCAGGGAGAGTGTGTTTCTGATGTACTGATGTTTAAGAGGCAGTCTAAGGACAGGGTAATCTGATAACCTCAAATTATCTGCCTTTTAGGTTGTAGTCATCTGATAATGAAGAAACGTCAAGCACCTTGCTTGACTGAGTGCCGTTAGGAGTAACTTCTACTTGAGAGTACATGTGAATATCCAGTACTACTTCATGTGCATACTTATTGTTTTTGCTATGCTTTGCTAAATCCTGTCAGTTTACCGTCTTATATCCAGTAATATATAATGGTCGACGTATACTTGATATTTATGCTCATTGTTGTTAGTTACATTGTCAAGGAGAGCTAGCATTACCAATTTTAGTTCCCAAACAGTTGCCATCTTATCTTAGCACAACAAACTCAAACTCGACATTGGTTGCTGTGTTGGCATAATCATATTGGATCCTTACCATGTCATACCACTTCAAAAGGTCTTGAAAGTAGAGAAATATCGGTAATGAACATTTGATAAGTCATGTACTTTCTGAAGAAGGCCCATTCAAGTCTAGCAGCTGGATTAGAGAATTAAGGCCATGAGCTGTTGACGAGTTACTTCTTGTGGTACAGGGTTTGAGTCCCACAGCTTCTGCCACCTACTGTATGACTTGAGCAAGTTAGTTAAACAGACAATGCTTTGGGGTAATTGGAAATTATGGTAGGGCTCCTTAATAGCCTCCTGGACCTTATGCCTGCTAACTATGTAAAAAATTAAAAGGGCTTAAAATTTTGATTTAGTTGCAGTATCAATCCTCTTGATATTGTTGCTTACTCTTCCCTAACCAGAGGTACACTATGCACATGTTTCTCACAGGATGGGGTATAAAATGTGGCCACTTGCTGGGAACTTTGAATAAATAACATCAGCAGTATCAGGGATTATCTTGTAATCCATACCTCCAGAAACCTAGTCCCATAATAGCACACTGATCCCAGAAAGAGAAATCTAAAATGACAAAAATAGCAACATGTACTGCATTGAATCAGCTACTTTAACTGCAGCAACAAATCTCTTGGTCTGGGTACTGACACTTCTTCAGCCAGACGTGCACTACACACACTAATCTCACAGTTTCAGGATAGAGAATTAAGTTGTGCCTGTTATTCACAGCTTTTAATGAATGGTTTTATGAGCAGATTAAAGGACCACTAAATAAAGCCAAACCAATTGGCCTGAATACACCCATAAAGACTTTAAAAGTAAAAAGTCATGGGCATTCAGGAGTCATGTAGTTAAAACACTAGTGTTTCATTAAGGGGTCATTTGTATACATCCCATGGGCCTCCACTGGAGGAGGTTTATGGTATAACGCAGTAAATATTCTAAATTGGCAGGGTCTGTGGGACCTTTTGCCCTTTAGTTTGGATTTGTATTTAAAGGATATTTGACCAGTGTACTATTTGACTGGGTGTATTTTGAAATTCAGGGAGTTCAGTTTAGTTGGAGAAAAGCAATGCAAATATACTGGGAAAATATCCTGGAAACATGTATTAAAAGCTTAATTTATATAGAGGTAGAAAGTTTTCCTTACAGAAAAAATGTTTATTGGTTCACAGTATTTATTTATATATTGGGAACAGAAGGTTATTATTTTTCTATAGAACAAATAGAATCTAAAATAATGGGAAGCATTTTTTGGACATTTAGGAAAATTAATTAAACCCCATAATGTAAAACTGTAAATGATAGCCTTAATATAGTTCATCTTATGGTGTTTTACTTTTCACTCTTTTTGCAAGAAATGATCAAGCAGGCATGGGATACTTTTGTAGGGTGTTTTAGAAAATATTATTATGAGTTCTTATTATAGAAATGAAAATCACTTTAAAATAATTTAAGTCTAAATATTAAATTACTCTAGAAAAAAACTACTGGAAATTGCAATCAGATATGATTCCATTAGATAGGCAGGTGAGTGTTTCTCACATCTAACATTCTATATTTTATGCATTGAAGCGGGAGATATTTTTTTATAAAGCGCATACCAAATACTGAATTTATTACAGAAATATTTGTTTTTCAAAAAAAAATGATTTGGCATTTAGGCCATTAGAGATTTCTAGTGAAAAGACTGCTTAAATATAAAACAGCAGTAAAATTAAATTGCATTTGTGGAGAGTTAGAAACAATTCGATATGCCTCTACCAAATGTTCTATTATTCAACTGTTTAGGGCATGTTTTGAACATTGTACTTCTTCAGAGTGAATTCATTTTTTATATCTCTATATGAATTAATTTCATTTGTTGTGATATTTTAGAGGATTTCAGTTGTTCAGGCTCATTTTGGTTGATATAATAAGAAATGGCAATTTCAGATTATTGGTTAAGATATTTTATGATTTTTGCAAAGATTTTTGTGATATTGTGATCTGCATTACTTTTTGGTTGAAGTAATCTGTAGGACTAGATCAGTTTTGGTCACAGTATTATTATTATTGTTATTATTATTATTATTATTATTATTATTATTATTAATATGAAGAAAACACCCCCCCCCTTTTCTCATACGTTCCACGGGATCTTTTACATCCACATGAGATACCATCAGCTGGAGTTTTATTCGAAGGATGACCCCCCTAATGAGTACAACATCCCACTTTTCCTGTAGTGTCAGTATACAGGAAAAATTAATCCAAGCAGCAGGTGTGGGAATCAAACTCATTGTATTCTAATTTTCAGCATTAATGTTGAATGTGTCAGTTGCACTGACTATATAAGCAGTCAGTGCTGCTCCTACTATATATATGGCTTCATCCATGTATTGCAGATTGCATTCTTTTATCAGGAAGTACATTTTCAGTGTATTTCGGTCCTGGTGTATTATTTTATGGCAAACACAAGCATAACCCTTTAAGCATATCATTTTTTCTCTTTCTGATCCCCCAGTATTTGTCCGGGACCAATTAAATATCACATTTTGTAGTGCATGCTTGTCAGTTAAAAGTCATTCTTCTAAATCTTAACTTTCCCTCTAATGCAACTATTTAAAAAGTAGTATACATCAAAATAGTTTCATGCTGAAGCTGAAGCCATTAGCACTTTACAATTACAAGTAGCATTAAGGCTCATGAATTAAGTTCTATATTTATAGCAGTTACAATATCCGCTTTTCAAATCCTTTTTTTGTCTTCAAGAAGCCTGAAAACTAAAAGAAGATGCAAAAGGTTCATAGAGAGTAATGCAGCAGCTATGGGGCTTTGCAGCAGGCACATTTTAGTAACTTGATGCATCAAGGTAAGTGAAACAGTCAACGGAAAAGTCCCCTTGAACTCTTCTGTATACCTATCCACCTTGAAATAGAAGCATAAGCAGTCTTTCATTTCTTTACTTCCTTTAATGTCTTTTAGATTTAAATATAAATGAACTTGTTTCCCTGTCTTGCCCTTTTATCATGATATATCGCTCTCCATCCCAAAGGCCATGACCTTAGCAGTTGTAAGGCAGCAAGTGAATTGACGTCTCTTTGCATCAGCTAGAGCTCTAGCAGAAGCTATGCTTCTGGTAATTTCTTGTATGTGACTTGCATAGTTTCTGCACTCTGTAAAAGTATTTCTTCATAGTTCAGTTATACTTTTAAAATGCAAGGTAAAAAAGAAGGCTGTTTAACATATATAATAAACTGATTAGGATCTGGCAAAGATAAAAGTGATGCTAAACGATGCAATGAAACTACTGTAATTTTTAGCAATGAACCATTATACCATTTTGCAGTACCTTGCTTGAATCAGCGTACCATAAATATTTTAAGAAAATTTCAAATCAGATTTAAGCATTTTGCTTATCTTCCCAAATTAGTGAGCTATAATGGAGATATGTTTCAAATTTCAGTGAAATACTAAACAAAAAATAAAAAGAATGTTTTCACTTACATGTAATACAGGGTCTCATTAAAAAGTATTAGGACTGTCGAACATAATTTCTACATTTAAAGGATGTGAAAGCTTTCCTTGGGGTGTGGCTGGGGTGAACTCTCAGACAGCTTGCAGGGGTGAGGTGAATTAGAGGTAGATTTGATTAACTACAGTTCCAAAGCAATGTAATTTCTGAATCCTGTTGTGAGTATTCTTTTAAATTAAACTTAGCTATCAAATAAATTATTTCAGTACTCATTGTAGCCTTCATGTAGTAATCATATGCTTGACCAGTCTCTGTCTGTGTTCACATTATGCATTTCTTAGCAAAAATGTTTTGTTTTGCTTTTTTTGCTGACATGGGTTTATCAGTTAATTGTTTAGATGTCATCCTTGGTTTACACATCCACAACAGGATAATGAAAAGTAAGTTCTTTCATTCAGCAACTTTTGTAAAGTGTTTACATTCAGAAAAAATTATGAAATACAATGCTATTAAGGCACAGATTATTAGAGTGCCTTGGCTGTGTTCTAACAATGTTGAATTTGCTGAAGAATTCAGTTTTTTTTTTTAACAGTTGTTTGTTGACAGGGGATTTACTTTGTATATGGTGTCTAATATAGACAGTGATATTAAAAAAAGAAACAAGACATCATAAAATGTAGGATAATGCATGATAAAGTAGATGTATAGAAAGGTGACAGTTTGGTCACTGTTGTTGTTTCCATTAGTCTGAACTTCATAAACACCATTAGATCAAATTGGAAGATTATTCTAACTAACAAGGAGTTAACCAAACTGGTGGAGTCAACACCAACGTTTGTTTATAAAAGACATAATGATCTTAAAGACATGCCTACACATGGAACTGGTAGATTTCCAGAGATAAATATTTGTAAACAGGCACTTTTCCATATGTACTTTGTAAATTGTGCAAATACATTAATATCGGAAACCATTTTTTTCACTTGTTGATATAAACTTTCATATTAAGCAATATTTCCATAGTAAAAGTAATGGGTTAGTGTGAATTGCAAAATTGTTTTTGTTGTCCAGGTTTTTATACTGGTAAAAAAACTAGAAAGTAGTTGGAACATATGTTAATGCCATAACAAAAGAAAGATGGATATAATTTATTTATTTATTTATTTATCATTTGTTGACCGGGAAAGTCCGACTAGGTTCCACAGAGCCTGTTTTCAGCGGAGGCCCAGGGAGAAATGCTCCAGATGCATGTCTTTGGAATGTGGGAGGAAACCGGAGTACCCAGAGGAAACCCACGCGAACACAGGGAGAACATGCAAGCGCCACACAGAAGGCACCCCAGCCGAGAATCAAACTGGAGAACCTCTTGCTGTGAGGTGACAACATTAACCACTGCACCACTGCGCTGCCCGATGCTTTATAACTGCCCAATGGTTAAACATAGCGTATATTGTTATAATTGTTATTTTGTGTGTTAGATAATGTGTCTTCTAGTATCATCGGTATGGATTATAATACTATGTTAGAAAGCTTCCAAAGTATAAAAGAACTGTCCCAAAGAGGCACGGGATCAAAAACAGCAGATATTAGGTAAAAAACATTGTACAAAAAGTCCTTACGACTTTAAGAAAAGTAAGAGCTATGGGAGTCCAGACTAGAATTAAAGTTAGAGATAACTACCAATGAAGGTTAGAGATAACTACCAATGAAGGTTAGAGATAACTACCAAATGGGCTGTAATGGAAAAGCAATTCAGCCCAGTCAATGAAAAGATGAGGCAGAGCTGAAGGTATAGCAGCTGTAACACGGTCTATGGCTTTATTTGTCTCCCAAAGAGGAAAAAAATATATATTTATCCTGATCAGTCTTTTTGTAAAGAAGACCTCTGACAGTTGAAAATGATGGATACCCTCCTAGAAAAGGTATGATCTTTTATCTATTAAAAGATTTTTTTTTCACAATTTCTGTGGCCTGCTCATCCACATCCCCATTAATCAGTCCATTTGTTCCTCATCACCATGGTGAGGCTCAGTCAGGATGAGTCATCATTAAGGCAGACATAAAAGGGTGGTATATATTTACCCTGTGTTGCCCTACCCTTCCTCATATACTTGCATTTGCATTTGGGGAATGCAATGGGTTGATGGTGCTGGTTGGTCCCTCACTTCCAAGAAAGACATATTCCTGCAAGCAACCCCATTCACCTACTTCAAGGAAGAGTGGTAGATCCTCCAATCTTCTTCAGAGAAATTCATCCTTCCTGTGTTTCACTTAAGTGATTACAGCCCCCCTCCTTGACAGCTGAACAGACTATGCCCATTCATGCTTCTCACATCCAGCTATCAATATAATTGAAGAAGTCAAGTTGTCACTGTCAGGGTATAAATGTCTGAATGACGTAACTCATGTCATGATAACTGTTATAGTATTGCTATTCAATGAATAACATAACAGATAACAGCCATTCCTTCCTATTTGTTGACATAACCGATAACAGCCATTCCTTCCTGTTTGTTGACATAACCAAAAACAGCCATTCCTTCCTGTTTGTTGACATAACCGATAACAGCCATTCCTTCCTGTTTGTTGACATAACCGATAACAGCCATTCCTTCCTGTTTGTTGACATAACCAAAAACAGCCATTCCTTCCTGTCTTTTGACATAACCGATAACTGCCATTCCTTCCTGTTTGTTGACATAACCAAAAACAGCCATTCCTTTCTGTCTTTTGACATAACCGATAACAACCATTCCTTCCTGTCTGTTGATATAACAGATAACAACCATTTCCACTCAGCTGAACAACATGGCTATTATCTGTTATATCAACAAACAGGAAAGAATGTTTGTAATCCCAGGAGCTTTGAAACACCAACAGGGTAATCAAAACTGACTTGATTATTAAGACTCGGATATGCAGTGAGACTTCTGAGGTAACCAGGCAGCCTGAATTCTCTGCATGTTTAGTGTCCCCAGCCTAGAGAAGAAGCATCCATGATGACTGTGGCTTGAGGAAGCTAGAGTTAGAGTGGTTCAACCACCACTGTTGGTGCATTTGTCAGGTTGTAGTGATTCAAACTGGATAGGACAGATGACCAAGATGCTGGGACCATGAGAAATGAAGTGCTCACTGAGGGACCATTATGAAATCGGGCATGAGGGATCATGAAAATAAAAGGTGACCTAATGCCTAAATCTTTCAAAAAATTCTTCATTGGAAAAGACTACACTGTGAGGGTAGGGACACTTATCTGATGAAGAGTTAACATCATTACCAGGAGTAGAAATGGCCAATGTATTGTGTTATCCAGGATGCAGTCAGTAATATAAACAATTGAAATGACAATGGGAGTTTCACTTTTAATCTCAAGAATCAGACTGTTTCATCAATGACTCCTTCCTGTGGTACAGAGCGACCTGAAATGAAAAGCAAAGAATGAGTCATCTACATACATGAAAATACAAGTTCCTTGCTGTCTCTGATAACTTGCTGCTACTGAAATGTATTTGTGGATTATCCTATGGACAGAAGTAAGAATGAAAGATACAAATGGGAAGAGGTAAAGATTGTATTCTACCCAAAAATGCAAAATTTTCATTAACTCATCAAAAAGCTTAAAGAGGAAATTGGCATTTTGGACATCCAAAGAGGGCATCAAGTCCTTTCTAAAAGACAAAGAAGGAGTGGCTGCCACATGGCCATTTGTTTGTTGTTGTTGTTAGTAAATGCATAATGTAGAGATGTGACACTGTTACTTCTTTCAGAGGAACAAACTAACAAGCTGAGTAAAATTTACAAATGTATTCAAATGAAACATTCAAAAAGCTATATTAAGCTGAGGTTGACATGTTTTTTACAAAGTAGTATGCAAATATGATGTTGCATTTTTCTTTTTCCAGTGAAAATTGCAGCAGAGCTGTGAAAGAGTGCAATTTACATCACAAATGTTTAGTACTTCTTGAAATGATACGTAATGTTAAGGGAATGCATTGTCTTACATGGACTTTTCCTCTAGAGGTATGTGGCTGTATAGACAGGAAACCTTAAATTCAGAATGAAGAAATCCAGGAATACTGCCTGGGACTTTATTAAACAGAGACAGACAGACAGTGTGTGTGTGTGTGTGTGTGTGTGTGTGTGTGTGTGTGTGTGTGTGTGTGTGTGTGTGTGTGTGTGTGTGTGTGTGTGTGTGTGAGAGAGAGAGAGAGAGAGAGAGAGAGAGACTGCTAGTTTAATAACTGCCTGCTTCTGAAGTGAGCACATGTGGACGGCATTAGTGAACAGACCTTGTGCTGGAAAATACATTGCCTGAGAAATTGTACAACTGCGATTTGAACTTGAAGGTATATTTTTAGCTACTTATAATGGTAGTTAATAGGTCTAGTTATGATGTTAGCTAGAATTTTTCTTTATCTCATCTGTCTATTTGTAGTCATTTATTTCTTATTGCTTTGCACAACTGTAAAGGTGTTTGTATACTGAATTTTAAAAACTTTATTACTTCATTTAATTTCTTGTAAAGACATTTTATTGTTCAATTTTAAATGATTTTCCATAAGTTTATAGGTACATACAAAGCTTATGGCTGTAGGGGCCATTGAGAAGATTAGACACAGCACCTAGTAGTACTTGAGCTTACTAGTTACGTATGAAAGAATGTTATATCCGCATACCTCAGACATGGATTTACCGTCAACTAAGGCTGGTTTTGAAGGCAGATAAGGTGTTACTTTGACATGCAAATAGAGTCTATTCAACAAGTAGTGAAGGTGGTAAATTATGAATTTGCCCTACGAACAAGTGGTGTTGCTGTTGAAGTGAGTGCCATTCACTCAAGTACTTGACCATTAGATCTGCAAAGGTGGATCAAGTTAGAAAGTGCAGCATCTTTTATTGCACAAAAGCCAAGCAAAGGTCATCTGTCAGGAGTCTATATGGGACAGAGTAGAGGGATAAGTCTTTTAAACTTCAGGATAACGTTGTTTGTTTAATCTAGAAACCTTCTTCGTGAGATATATTTGTGGTCCTTCAAGCTAGATGAGGTGCTTTGTGAGGTACATTCAGAAAGGAGCATTGATCTCCAAATTGGTTCTTCTAAACACAATACAGTGGTACTAAGACTGCTTGCGACCTAGAGGAGATAACCATCCAGGTCATCTGTGCAAAGTACAAAAATTTCCTAATGACAGCTGACTCATGGTGATCAAAGGAAAGATTGTTGTCACTATCGATACCCAATCGTCTGATATTTTAACAAGGAACAATAGTATTGCAAGACAAATAAGCTTATCAATGCCAAGTAATACGAACTGTGCAGGCCTGATGCATGTTGCATTTAATATTTTTGCAATGAATGATGATAAAATTAGACCAATCCTCTTACCTTATACAGTACTAGTAACTAAACATTTTCAGTCTATGCATACATGTGACACTTCAAACTTAACTTTTCAATTCTTTTCATGTTGTTAAGAAGCTTAAAATGATTTATTATTTCTCTCATCTATTCTGTAACTCCATATTACTACTTAAAAAAAGAAAACAAGTTACACACACCTACAGTAACTATTTGCATGGAGAATTCAAGTATTTGTTTACCTTATATTTTTTGTGTTAAACAAATACCAAACTTTCATTATAACATCTTCTTCTTTATCTTTCGGCTTTTCCCAGTTAGGGGTCGCACCAGCAGATCACCTGTCCACTCATGATTGGCAGTGGAGTTTTACGGTGTTGTGTTGCCAGCCCGGCACCCAACCTTCCACTGAAGGCACACACATGCACACACTCACGCCTAGGGCCAATTTAGAGTGTCCAATTCACCTACAGCATGTCTTTGGGATGTGGGAGGAAACTGGAGCACCTGTTCTATATATGTTTAACTAATTAAATTAGTTTTCATAGCTCACAGTTGCTGGCTTCTTCTTTTTGGAATCTACAATTGCTTTAGCCATGCAATAGCTTCCATGCAGGGGAAGGTTTTTTGAATGCACCCGAAGGAAACCCACGTGACCACAGGGAAGACATGCAGACTCCGCACAAAAGCCACCCCAGCCGAGGATCGAACTGGAGAACCTCTTGCTGTGAGGCGACAATGCTAACCGCTGCACCACCATGGCCGCCCAAACTTTCATTATAACATATATTCTTAAATATTTATGTTATTGCCTGTCATTCAGACTAATGAGTTAATAACTTAATGTGTACCAGATTTTTGTTCCAGCTCAGCAGTCATTGCTGAGTACTATAAAGACAATTTATTTTTTAAAACATTTTGTATCTGATCCCTTTTATATCTCATTTCTGTGTCTACTTCAGATGACCGAAGTTTCAAAACTTCGAACATGATATGGCTGTGGACCAGATGATCAAAGTTTTGAAATTTCGAACATCAAATTAAAAAAAACAAAAAAAAGTTTTTTTTTTTACATTTTTGCTTGCACTCTCACACCCCCTGTTAATTAAATATACCAACTCCGAGATCGCACTACAATGGGGAAAATGGCAAATTTCCTGTTCCATGCTGTACAGCGATCTCCATTCAGAATGTTCTAAGTTTCAAAACTTCAATCATCTGGTCCTCTGCCTTATGATGTTCGAAGTTTTGCAACTTCAGTCATCTGAAGGGGACCCCTCATTTCCATATATTTAACCTCCACAGTTATTCTTTATCTTACTTATCCTTTTTTTTTAGAGTTCCACTTTCTTGTTATAGTTTTCCTTGCTACTATCATCAAAAACAATGTATTCATCTGTTAATGCATGTTATTTTGTACCAACTGAATAGAAATTAATCTAAGTTGAGATTGAATTACTTTGCAAATATATGATTAAGCATATTGCTTGGTTATTTATATTGCATCAGCCCAGAATATTCAGGAAAACATGCTCTCAACTGCCCCTAACTAATGTATCACAATACTAATAGTCACCCCTTACCCTGGGAACATTTTTTAAAGTCTTACTGGAGTATAAAAATATTTGTACAAACCTTTAGACACATAGCATTAAGCTCTCTACATTTAGTTGTATATCTAGGGAAAAGACAAATCTCTTTCCATTTTTCAACACGTATATCTCTTTGTAATTTCCTACTCTAGGATGTAGATGTAATACAGCCTTATATACTCTGCTTACAACTCTCATATTCACAAACATAAACATTCTTGACTCAATTATAATGTCAGCTAATTGCGGTTTAGTGTGATGTTTTTCCAATCTTTTCATATCTTCCTTCATTTCTAATATATGTCCTGTATGTATTAATTCCAAATTAATAATTTCATCGGTTTTCATTATCTGCTGCCAGTATTGTGGCTGTTTATTTCTTATTTCCATAGTCTCTCCAGACTGTCCTTAACTCTTTTTGTTTCATTCTAGTATACCCTATAGGGACACTTTCATTTTCCATGGTGGTCTTCTTCTTCTCTGTTTCAGCTGTTCCTGTTAGGGGTTGCTACAGTGGATCATCAGTTTCCATTTCTTCCTGTCCTCTGCATCTTGCTGTGTCACTCCAACCACCTGCATGTCCTCTCTCACCATATCCATAAACTTTATCTTAGGCCTTCATCTTTTCCTCTTACCTGGCAGCTCCATCCTTAGCATCCTTTTCCCAATATACCCAGCATCGTTCCTCAGCACATGTCCAAACCAATGCAATCTCGCCTCTCTGGCTTTGTCTCCAAATGGTTCTACCTGACCTGACCCTCTAATATACTGATTTCTAATCCTGTCCATCCTCCTCACACCCAGTGCAAATCTTAACATCTTTAACTCTGCCACGTCCAGCTCTGACTCTTGCCTTTTTGTCAATGCCACCGTCTCCAACTCATAAAACATAGCTGGTCTCACTACCCTCTTGTAGACCTTTCCTTTCACTCTTACTGGTACCTGTCTGTCACAAATCACTCCTGACACTCTTCTCCACCCATTCCACCCTGCCTGTACTCTCTTCTTCATCTCCCTTCCACACTCACCATTACTCTGAAATGTTGATCCCAAGTACTTAAACTCATCCACCTTTGCCACCCCTACTCCCTGCATCCTCACCATTCCTCTATCCTCTCTCTCATTCACACACATATATTCTGTCTTACTCCTGCTGACCTTCATTCCTCTCCTCTCTGGAGCATATCTCTACCTCTCCAGGGTCTCCTCAACCTGGTCCCTACTATCACTACAGATCACAATGTCATCTGCAAACATCATAGTCCACGGGGCCTCCTGTCTGCTCTCATCTGTCAACCTATCACCACTGCAAATAAGAAAGGGCTCAGAGCTGATCCTTGATGTAATCCCACCTCCACCTTAAACGCATCCGTCACTGCCACTGCAGACTTCACCACTGTCACACTACCCTCATACATATCCTGTAACACTTACATACTTCTCTGCCACTCCCAACTTCCTCATACAATACCACAACTCCTCTCTAGGCACCCTGTCATATGCTTTCTCTAGGTCCACAAAGACACAATGCAACTCCTTCTGACCTTCTCTATATTTCTCCATCAACACTCTCAGAGCAAACATTGCATCTGTAGTGCTCTTTCCCAACATGAAACCATACTGATAATCACTAATCATCACCTCCCTTCTTAACCTAGCTTCCACTACTCTTTCCCATAACTTCAAGCAGTGACTGATCAGTTTTATCCCTCTGTAGTTACTACAGCTCTGCACATCCCCCTTATTTTTAAAGATAGGTACCAAAACACTTTTTCTCCACTCCTCAGGCATCCTCTGACTTTACAAGATTTCATTAAACAATCTGGTTAAAAACTCCACTGCCATTTCACCTAAACAGTTCCATGCTTCCACAGGTATGTCATCTTGGCCAACAGCCTTCCCTTTCTTCATTCTCTTCATAGTTATCCTTACTTTCTCCTTGCTAATCTGTTTCACTTCCTGTATCCAACCTTCTCTCTCTCTCATTCTCTTCATTCATCAGCTCCTCAAGGTATTCTTTCCATCTGCTCAACACACTCTTCTCACTTATGAGTATGTTTTCCTCACTATCCTTTATCACCTTTACCTACTGCACATCTTTCTCAGCACGGTCCCTCTGTCTAGCCAATTGATACAGGTCCTTTTCTCCCTCTTTAGCATCCAAACTTTCATATAACTCTTCATATGCCTTATCCTTAGCCTTTGCCACCTCTGTCTTTGCCATGCACCTCATCTCCTTATACTCTTGTCTACTTTCTTCATCTGTTTGACAAACCCACTTCTTCTTCACCAGCGTCTTCCTCTGTATACTCTCCTGTACTTACTCATTCCACCACCGGGTTTTCTTGACCTCCTTCCTCTGTCCAGATGTCACACTAAGCACCTTTCTAGCTGTCTCCCTTACCAGCTCTGTTGTAGTTACCCAGCTATTCGGTAACTCTTTGCTGCCACCCAGTGCCTGTCTTAACTCTTCCCTGAACTCCACCTCACAATCACCCTTTTTCAACTTCCACCATTTAATCCTCGGCACTGCTGTCACACTCCTCCTCCTCTTCTTGATCACCAACGTCATCCTACAGACCACCATTCTATGCTGCCTAACTACACATTCCCCTGTCACAACTTTACAGTCTCCAATCTCCTTCAGACTAGCCCTCCTGTATAAGATATAATGCACCTGTGTGCATCGTCCTCCACTCGTATACATCACCCTATGCTCCTTCCTCTTCTTAAAATATGCATTCACCACAGCCATGTCCATCCTTTTCACAAAATCTACTATCATCTGACTTTCTGCATTCCTCTCCTTAAAACTATACCTACCCATCACTTCCTCATCCCCTCTATTCCCTTCACCAACATACCCATTGAAATCCACTCCAATCACCAGTCTCTTACCCTTGGGTACACTCACCACCACTTCCTCCAACTCACTCCAAAATATTTCTTTCTCATCCATCGCACACTCAACTTGCGGAGCATATGCACTAACAACATTCATCATTACACCATCAATTTCCAGATTCATAAACATCATTCTATCCAACACTCTTTTCACCTCCAAAACAATCTTGGCATACTGTTCTTTCAGGATAACCCCTACCCTATTTCTCCTGCCATCCACACCATGATAGAACAATTTGATCCCACCTCCTATACACCTGGCCTTACTCCTTTTCCATCTGGTCTCTTGTACGCACAATATATCAATTTTCTCTCCATCATATCAGCTAGCTCTCTCCCTATACCAGTCATATTGCCAACATTCAAAGTTCCTACCCTCACTACAACACTCATAAACTTCCTCATCTCTTCCTGCTTTCAGGCATGCCTTCCCCCTCTTCTTCTCCTCCTTCGGCTAACAGTAGCCCAGTTTCTGCCAGCACCCTGTTGGCTAAAAATACTGGTGGCAGTCGTTGTTAACCTGGGCCTCAACTGATCTGGTATGGAAATCTGCATTGTTGTCCACATATGTCATTTGGCAGAGGTTTTACACCTGATGCCCTTCCTGACATAACACTCCCCATTTATCCTGGCTTGGGACTGGCACGAAGAAATGCACTGGCTTGTGCATCCCCAGTAGCTGGGTTTTCCATTTTCCATGGTCTGACTTATTTTAAATTAAATATCTGTCTAATGGTTTTATATACGTAAAAGTAACACAAAATTCACCATGTAGTTGTCCTAAATTTGCCCTAACGTATATAGAAGAGGCTGTGTTAGCCCAAGCAGGTCTTTTTTTTTTCATTAGCACATCTTTCCATTTAGGCATGTATTCCAAATCCTGGATCAGATAAAGTAATCAAGGCTGCCTAGCCTTATGGTACATTTCCAAACCTCATAGTCCTAAACCTCCTTTGCCCTAGTCAGTCTTTCTCATTACATTATTTCCTTTTTATTTTCCCAAAATAAATTCCTTAATCTCCTTTTTCATATCTGTTCTATTGGTTAATACATGTACGCTTGAATGACACATTGAAATAATGGGACCAAAGACATTTTCATTGCTTGTATTTTATGGCTGAGATCTAAAATATTAATTTCCATTGTAAAATCTTGTTTAGAATCTTTTAACCATTTTCATCCCATATTTCATATACTGCTTGTTTTACCTCTTGCTTTAACAAAAGCCCCAAGTATCTCATTTTTTATGCCCCCCCACAAAAAAGGGAAACTTCTGATCCATATCATAAGATGGGACGTAACTCATTACAATGGGTTTATTTCTTTGCCTCATTTATTTTGTATCCTGCTATACTTAGCAAAATATTATATTTGAAGTTGTCAAATATAATATTTGTTTCTATTTCTGGGCTGGGCACATATAAAATCATGTCATCTGCAAAAACAGAAATATTTTCATGTATTTTACCTCACTTACAGCCTTTAATATGAGACCATCTAATCACCTTTGCTAGTGGTTCAAAATATAATCCAAGTAATAAAGGTGAGAGTGGACAACACTGTCTAGTGTCTTTTGTCAGACGGAATGGTCTGGAAGGTTCACCTCAACATCACCCTTGCATGTACACATTTATAAATTTTTAATACCACTGCTACCTATTCTTGTGAAAGACCAAATCTCTCCAATCCTTTCTTCATAAATTCCCAACTCACTCTGTCAAATGCTTTTTCAACAACTAGTCCAGTTAATATCAACTTATTGCTATTGTCTGTGGCATGGTTTTAAATATGAGTTATATTAATACAGTCAAATATTGCCTTGGTTAAACAAATCTATATTGGTCTAAATCTATAACTATTGGCACTGTGTTTACCATTTTGTACCATCATAATGAGTACCATATAGTCATGATTTAAAATCAAAATGTGTCTAAAAGACCCTCCCTGGATCTAACAGACCTTTGCCTTCATTTTGTATAATGACCTCCAAGAAGAGAATACATCCCCCATACGGACTGTTTTAAAAAGTACTAACTGAACCTTTATTATTGCTTCTTCTTTTTCTTCTCATAATTCTGTTAGAATTCCATAATTTCTAGGTGCCTCACCTGTGTTTGGATGTATCACCACTAATCTAATGTCACCTTCTTACATTCTGCTAAAAAAGGCCTTCTTTCCTCTTGTATAAGCTGAGGTAGTTGCATATTCTTCAAATAATATTTTCATGTGGTGCATATTGTTATCGTCTAGATGTTGTGTATATAGGAACTGTAATAACTTACCACCGTTCTCCTGATTCCTTATTTGGATTATTGTTCTTTCTGCTTGCTGTTACCTCAGTCACATGCTAACAGGTGAGTCACTTTAGGTGTAGTAATGAAAAATAATTTCTTTAGTGCCACTGCCTTTTATTCATTTATATTCTGTAAATACTTTTGCATACCTCAATTGGTCTTCTAACTGCTGTGACCCACCCATGCTCTTTTGTCACTAACTTTTTGTAAATTTAACAAGTATTTTTGCCCCACATCTCTTTCACTTTCATAGTAAGCAGATTTCATATCCTTCATTTGCAGTTGACCCACTCCTTTGCTATTTTTTTACTGTTTGCAACAAGAGCTAAAAATTGCTAACTTATGATGTGATTTACCCATTCAATAAACACCTTCTATTTCCAAAAATTCACTGAAAAAATGTTAATGCTTTTCAGGAAACCATTTTGTTTGCTTCTGAAGCTGTATCTGCAAAAGTGATGATCTAATAACAGAGCTGAACCAGTATACAATATTTGTGCAATGTAGATGTACTCCCTCTAAATATAACATCTGCTTAATTTATCCCAAGAACCATATTTCCCTGAAAAGTATATATGTGTGTGTGTGTGTGTGTGTGTGTGTGTGTGTGTGTGTGTGTGTGTGTGTGTGTGTGCGCGTGTGTGTGTGTGTGTGTGTGTGTGTGTGTATATATATATATATATATATATATATATATATATATATATATATATATATATATATATATATATATATATATGGGATCCGTACAAATGCTCGACTGCATCTTTCACCGAATCCTAATTTGGTGAGCATACTTGCGCGAAAGTGCTTTTCACCGAAGCAGCACTTTTGCATAAGTATGTTTGTTGTTCCGGTCGTACTACGGTGCGGTAAGGGAAAATTCCCTTTTCCCCACTGTAGTGCAACCTTGGAGTGAGAATATTAAAGTGGGGGGTGTGGGAGGCACAGCCCCCCACATTGGGGGGTGCAGGGGGACTTGCCTCCCTGCATTCAAGTAGATTTTGTGTTTTTTAACATACTTTAACAAAAGCGCTTTTTCGATGAAAGCGCTTTCCTTAAAGTGTGTTCGGTGGTAATGGATTCTGGCTTTTGATCTTTTGATCAAAAGTCCTAGATCCATATATATATATATATATATATATATTGAATTACTTTTTCCTATTGACATTACATCTACCAAGCCAAACACATGAATATCTCTCTCTCACTCTCTCGAAAAATCTACCTTCCACTGATATATTCTTTCTTTGGGGTCCTCTTTAATCATCATCCTTTTTTCTACTAATGTTCTACTCCTTAGTTGTTATTATTATATATCCTTTGTGAAAAACTATTTCACCTATTATATATTTAATATCTTGTTTAGTGGATTTCCACTAACAAAAGTCTTACAGATTATGCACAACAATTTTTGCATTTACCTGCAGGCCATTTTCTTCCATCTGAAATTATTGGATGGCTTCCTGCTCTTTAATACAGTTAATTAGGCTGTTCTTTATTTAATTTTGCTGTAATGTTCCACTTGGAAATGGTGGCTCTCCACAGACTTACTAGTGCAAAACTTCCTGTTTTTGCAGCATCATATTTATTGCTTTGATGATGCAAAGTCAGGTCATTCCTGGAGTTTCTTTTGGATTATATATATATATTTTTTTTCATTAAGTAATTAACTTAGTAACTATTGCAGCAATGCTGAACACAGGATAATGCAGTGTATTTTTTTTAACAGAAAACAGAATTTATATCAACATTTTTCAGGGCAATAAGAAATATGAAACTCTTCATGTCTGGCATTATAGACTCACAGTAAACCTCAGTTATTTAACAGAAATTTGAAAGCTTTACAAAGGAGGGACAAGGTGAAAATGAGAGGTTAAATCAGGGACATTTTGTAAACATCATGAACAGCTAGGGGTATAATTCAGTGACAGACAGAATCAGGGGCATTTGAGAAGTATAGACTTTGTGCTGCTTGTGTTACGCTTGTGTTACTCCCACAACCAGGACCTCTGCAAGGACAGCAGGCAAATAGGCTCAAAAGAACAAAACTCACAACAACAAAAATCCAGCACCCAACTGTAACACAAGTATTTTATGTGAAAAACACAAAAAACAGACCGGTTTCAGCCCAATGGCCGTTTTCAGTGTATAACACAATCAGTTTAACCACTACATTATATACAGAACATAATGGAATAATTGATTATGAATTAAACAATTATAAATGTTCATTAAGGACAGGTAGAAATAATCCACTTAGTTTCACAATCCAAGATTTTTCTTTTCTATTTAATAATTTATGCCAACCTGTTTTAAGGGATCTATGTCACAAAATTCTGTTAATAATAATAAATTTGAAAGTTGCTGTCTTATGAATAATGGTGTGTTTATATGAAGCATTTGTTAAATATTTATTTTTAATGTTACTAAAATGTTCTGAGATGCAAAGTTTTAAAGGTATGGAGGTTTGACCAACATAAAAATCTGAACATGAACAGGTTACAAGATAGATGGCCCGATCACTGTTACAATTACCAAACACATTAACAGAAAAAACTTTAGAGGTATTTTTACTTGAAAACTCTTTAGTCTGAAAAATATATTTGCAGAAGGAACAATGGCAACAAGGGTGGCACCCCACAATATAGCTTGCACAAAGTGTTCCATGGGCACAAGATGTTTGTAGTGACTGAAATGACCCCCGCCCCCAAAGTTTTACCCCTACGGAAAGAGAAAGAACATTTCTTCCCTAATAAATCACATAATTTATCATCAGTCAAAAGAATATCCCAGTGCTGTTGCACTATATCTAAAAATTCATGAGTGTTCCTACCATAGGTAGTAATAAACTTGATATATTGTCCATCTGAGGTCAATGGTTCTTATATTTAAGAAGGCCATTTCAGGAAAGTAGTTGTACCTCCCTACTGGTCTACCTAACCTTAGAAATAGAATACCCATGTTCCCCACAATATGTTTTGGATGACAACTGGAAGCATGTAGTAACGTATTTGAATGATGGGATGTTGTATACAATGAACTAGAGAAGGTACCATCAAGTTGTTTGGATATAGGCACATCCAAAAAAAGAAATGGAGGAAACATCATAATTAATGGTAAACCTTATACCTCATTTGTTTTCATTCAAATACTGGACAAATTCCTGTAAATATACAGCGTCCGACTAACATCCATACAGCAGCCATCCAAAAACCTGTGCCAAATGTCTATTTCCCCCCAAAAAATACTATGATTATTATCATATATAATAAACTGCACAAGATAACCTAAGCAAAGGTCAGCATATATGGGTGCAAATGATGCACCTATAGCTGTACTTTTCAACTGCAGGTGACCTTTGGTGTTAAAATAAAATACATTTTTAGACAAGACGTGCTCGGCCAAACATACAAGAAATATATTGAAATCTGGACTATATAAGGGCATTCTACTGAGCCAGTATATTCCAGGGCACATAAACCCACCCAGTGTGGGATACTATTGTAAAGGGATATTTTTTATTTTACATTTGTTAACTGGGGGTGTCTGAATGAGCCAAAAAGGCCCTTTTTCAGAAGAGGCCCAGGGAGAAAAGCTCCACAAAGAAAAATTACAGAAACATTTAGTTATTTAGATATGATCAGTATACACACAAATTACAAGAGACATGTTTTTACAGTGGTATGCAGCACATAAACAGTTACAGTGGAGAGAAACAAACAAAAAAATATTAATTTTAAAAATAAAGGTAATTAATAGATTTGTGGTGTACAGCTGAAATTTGGAACATAGGTAGAATACATACATAGTACACAGGTGCAGTACATACATTGTAGATTAGCCAGTGTTTGTGAGTAAAACTGAAAACTATTATCAAGTCCTGTAGATTTAGTATGTATATGTTATCTGTTTTCACTAGCCTGGGGAGCAATCATGGCACTGCCAACTTTGCTTGAGATGTTGCCTGATGAGGTCTTTAAAGGAGGCTTTGGATGATGTGTTTTGAATGCTAGTAGGGACAGAGTTCCATTTTTAGCCACTGAACTACTATATAGTGCATCTGCAAAGCTATTGTAGCTGTTGGCGACTTCTAGTAGTAGTTTGCTTGATGATCTAAGAGGCCATTTGGCTGAGTGATGTACTAGGTTTTTGAGGGCAGGACACTTATTGGGGAGGTAATAGATAGAATGACAGAGGCAGAGCTGATTGTAGGTTAGGAGGTTGGGCAGTTCAAACCAGTGGACCCGTCTCAAAGCAGTACAGTGATGAGTTCTATATGAGCAATTTGCAGCAAAGCGGGCAATTCTGTTATAGCAGGCTTCCATTTTGCTTAGTTCAATTTTGTTGAGATTAGTCAGAATGGGAGATGCATAGGGTAGGGTGGATAGAAGTTGGGAGCGAGCAATGTCTGATCTTGTGTTGTTGGTAAGAAATGGTTTGATACGGTAGAGAGACCCCAGTTTGGCATGTACTTTTTTAATAGTTAAGTTGAGATGACTATCAAATTTTAGGTGGGAGTGTATGGTTATTCCCAATAGCTTAGCCTGTGCCACTGGAGCAACTGGAGTAGCATTTGTGGAGTAGATAGTGAATTGACTGTTAGTGTTTTTGTTAGAACTGGTTATAATCATAAGCCGAGTTTTCTTTGGATTGAGGATAAGTTGGGCTTTGGTAAGGAAATTTTCAACATCAGAAAATGCTAGTTGAGTTGTTTGCAGGAGGGTGGGAATGTTTTGTGGAGCACAGATTAAGGTAGTGTAATTTGCATACTGAATTATAGATGCATGCTGTGTGGTGGTATGGAGGTCATTTGTGAAGACTGTGAATAGTAGTGGTCCTAAGATAGAACCCTGTGGGACTCCTATAGTTATGGGCAGCTGAGGAGAGAGAGAATTTTCCCATTTCACAGCTTGGTACCTGTCAGTTAAGTAGCTTTGGAACCACGTAAGAGTGGAATTTGATAGATGATATTGATTTAGTTTGTTTAGCAGGATTTGGTGTGAGACTGTGTCAAATGCTTTGGACATATCCAAAAATGAGTTGACACTTGTAGGCCTTCATTTTTGAGATGGTTTACTGTGTCTGTGAAGCAGAGGAGGGCTGTAGTGGTACTATGGGCAGGTCTGAAACCATGCTGAGTAGGTGACAGGATGTTGCTGTCTAGGAGATAGTTTAGCATCTGGGTATGGATGCATTTGTGTAGGATTTTGGCCAGGGGGGAAGAGTAAAGCAATGGGTCTGTAGTTATTAAGTTAAGTGGAGGTCCAGCCTTTATGTATGGGTGTAACATAGGATATTTTCCAGAGTTTGGGCACATAGTTTTCAACAATTGATCTGTTTATGAGAGTGGAGACTGGGATAGCAATAGCATCTGCTGTGAGTTTCAAGAAATAGCTGGGGAGTAGGTCGGCTGCTGTTGATGAGGATTTTAGTTTGGAGAGCATGCTTTTGATTGAAGTGGTGGAAACTGTTTTGAGGGTAAAGCTTGTATTAGTGTTATTTGTGTTGGGGGGATAGTGAGGAAGGAACTGTCCTATGATACTAAGGATAGAATTTAGTTCACAAAGTGGGAGTTGAATTGTGTTTCGATGGGAACTTTAGTGTCAGGGGTGGTTGGTTTGGGGGTAGCCTTTTGGGTGGATTTTAGTAGCTTGTTTACATTTTTCCAAAAGTTTTGCGGATTGTGTTGGTATTTAGTTTATAATGTTGTGTAGTAGGATTTTTTTGTCCAGCCTAATGCATTTTTTTTGCATGGTTGCGCAGTTCTTGGTACTTAGGCTTTGTGTTTCTTTGTTTTTTGATAGTAAAGCCAGGCAGTGTCTCTGGACTTGAGGATTTGTTTGGTTTCTTTACTGAGCCAGGAGTTTGTAGAAGTTCTAACCTTGATTTTACGTAATGGAGCGACAGTGTCTAGGTGTTGTAGAAATGTTTTGTTGAAATATGCTACAGCCTGGTCAAGTGGGAGGGTTTTTAGGGGGGTCCAGTCACAGTTACAGAGTAAAGTGTTGAGGACCTCAGGAGAGAATTTTTTGTGTTTCTAGTGGATATATAGTTAGTGGTTTTGCATATGCTTGTTCTACTACATATAAAGTATATTATGTTGTGGTCACTTAAGGTGTCTGGGAGACTGCCTGTGTGAGGGTACAATGTGGGGTTGCTAGTTAGGAACCAGTCAAGGATGGATTCCTTTTAGATTTTTTATCACATCTAGTTGGAATTTGGACTAGCTGCTGGTAGCCATGGAGATTTATTAGATTACTTGGTGGTTCTGATATACAGGTGAACCAATCTAGGTTGAAGTCCCCCAGAATAAGGGTTTCTTGTGAGTATGTGGAAGAACACCAGGATAAGAAGTCTTCAAGGCTAGCAGGTGTATTACCAGGTGGAATATAGATCACAATTGTGGTGATGACCTTTTTAGGGTGAAGTTGAAGTTGTGAGATAAGTATGTCCCAATTATTGGGGGAGGGGGAGGAGTTTGGTAATTGACGGACAGTTAAGTTGGACTTGTAAAGTAAGGCAGTTCCACCCCCTTTACAAAGTGGTCTGTCTTTAATGATATTGTAGCTGGTAGGGAGAACGTCTGAGTTAGCTATGTTTTTATTTAGCCAGGTTTCTGTTAAAGCAACTATGTTTCGGGAGTAGTGTGCTATTGTGGCCTGGAGTTCAGGGATTTTATTTCTGATACTTCTAATATTAATATTTAGCATTAAAAGATGGTTGGTTTTGCTGCTGTTGTTAATTTGCCCAGGGATGAAGAAAGTGGGGGTGTTATGTTCTGACATTTGTGTTGGAGCAGTATGTGTTGGACAGGATGGATTTGGGCCTGGATTGGGGTGGATATCCCCACTTATGGTGAGCCTGGAGTTAAAATGGTTATACAGATGTTGGAGTTTAGTGAGGAGTGTGAGAAAGTAGTGTGTTTTTTTTGGAGTAGGAATGAGAGCATATGTGTTTAGTTCTGAATTGGTCTGTTATGTAGTTCTTGAATAACTGTGGGCAGATATTTATCACATCTAGTTGGAATTTGGACTAGCTGCTGGTAGCCATGGAGATTTATTATATTACTTGGTGACCACTGACCAACTAACATTTAGAAAGCTAAGAAATGACACTAAAAAGGCCATACTCTCTGATAAACAAAACTACTACTTACAATATCAACAACCTAATCACAACAACCCACAGAAATTCTGGGCCAGCATCAAGCAATTACTCCACCCAGGTAAATCTACTACATCAAACCCTCAAAATACAGACCTGAATAATCCAATCCATACAGCTAATACCTTCAATACCTTTTTTACAGATACTACCCAATTACAAACCAGTCAACTATCACCTAATACCTTCACAATACCCTCATGCTCCTCAACCCCACCACCCCCTTTTCATTTCAAACCTGTTACAACCTCATTTATTCAAACCCTTTTGAATAAACTGAAATCATGCTCTCCTTCTGCAGACCTACTGCCTTCTAAATATCTACAGATATCCAAGGCCATAGCCTATCCTATTTCCATATTGATCAATAGATCAATTACTGAAGGTTACATCCCCATGTTATGGAAAGTCTCCCACATAATTCCTCTACATAAAGGAGGACATTCCACAGAAATATCAAACTATCGCCCCATTGCCCTACTTTCTCCCCTAGCTAAAATTATGGAGAAGTGTATCCATAAGCAACTACTCCACCATCTAATTGAAAATAACTTACTTTCCAACTGTCAACATGGTTTCAGACCCTCGCACAGCACTACCACTGCCCTCTTGTCTTTCACTGACTATATTAACAGGCACCGAAACCTGAATAACCTTTCTTCTGCTCTAGTCATTGACCTGTCCAAAGCATTCGACATGGTAAACCACCAAATTCTCTTAAACATCCTGAAATCTCTGTCATTAGACCCACTTTCCATAAAATGGTTTCAATCCTACCTTGACAACTGACAGCAAGCAGTACTTTGGCAAAACACTTTATCCACCTTTCTACCTGTTACCTTAGGAGTCCCTCAGGGGTCCATACTTGGACCTCTTCTTTTCTCTATATTTATTAATGACCTTCATCTAGCTATCCCACAAGCCACCTGCATACAATATGCTGACGACTCAACACTATTATGTTCAGCTACATCATCCCATGACCTTCATGCTCTCACCCAAAAAGTATTCAACATAGTTGAACAATGGTCCTCTCAGCATTGCCTCCTCTTGAACCCTAAAAAAAACAAACTCCTCCTCTTCATGCCTACTCATACGTCCTCCCCTCTCCAATTCTCAGTAACATCTACCAATGATATTATTATATCTCCTGACTCTACCACCAAACTACTCGGTGTCACCATTGACAATAATCTGAGCTTTGATATCCACATCAGTAATACCATAAAGACTGTTAATAAAAAAATTGGTACCCTCTATAGGATAAAACCCTTCCTTTCCCCCACTGCTAAAACTACTATTGCCCACACACATTTGATCTCTACACTCCTTTATGCCTCTCCCATTTTGACTAATCTTTCCAAGAATAACCTCAACAAATTGGAAATGGCTTATAATAACATAGCACGATTTGTTACAGGCAATCCATTAAGAACCCATCATTGCATTAACCTAAAACAGCTAGGATGGTTAGAACTACAACACCTGATTAAATTTCACCAACTCACCCTTGCCCACAACATTCTTTATAAACCTTCTAATACTCCAAGTTTATCTACCCTAATCACCCCCTATACAAATCTGAAGTTACTAGTCCACACCACTAAACCTAACAACAGAGCTGGGGATTCCCTTTTCTCTAATTCTGTAGGTAAATCCTGGAATCTTCTCCCTTGTGACCTCTCCTCACTCACCACATTATCTCTCTTTAAAAACAGACTTAAACTTCTCCTCAAAACTCACTGGCTATACCCCTGTTCAAAACCAGACTAGTCATCTACCTCTACTAATTTGTCTAACCTATCCAGTGCTTACTAGCCTCTGCTACTTTTTTTCCATCTTATCATACTTTTCTTATCTACCCCTTTTCTTTTTTTATATCCTCTTTTTACTTTCTCTTCTTAAGTAACTCCTTTGCTACATTACTACTCACCTAACTTCCTTTGTTTACCTATGACCTAACCTGACATGTCTTCATACCTGAAATTTCACTGTTTTATGATTTTTGTCCTCAATAGTATATCCTGTTACAAACTCTGTACCGTTAATTACTTAATATCATTGTTGATGATTTTTATTTCCTTTTTAAAGTTGCTATTTTTATTAGTATATTGATATTTTTTTCTGTGTTGTTTGAACTTGTACTGTTGTATTTAGACCATGTCTTGGAGCTTATCTCCCCGGGCCTCTACTGAAAAAAGACATGTATCCAGCTAGACTAGCCCGGTCAACAAATGTAAAATAAAAATAAAAATAAATAAAATAAAAAGATATTATTATAATGTGTGGTGTCTGTATACGAGAGTGCATAATGCAGTGTTGTGCTTCTAAGTTTAGGGATATTGCTAGAGTGATAACTTGTGGTGTTGTAAAGAATTATGACAAGACAGACTAGACTTAGTTGTGTGATAGTCATGGTTATAAAGTTTAAGTTGTTTCTATGTGGGGGGGTCTGAATAGGAATTATAGGGTTGCACTATATGTGGATTGGGAAGTAGTGTGGGTGATGTAAAAAATGCCTAGAGGGAATGAAGAGTGATTGGGAGTATTTTTTGTGGAGCAAGTTGGTGTGGTATAATGTGATATGACTTGAGGAGCTGTGATTGGTGGAGGTGATGTGAGGGTGAGCTGTGGGTGTGGCTGTGATTACTATAAATGAGGTAGTGGGGGCAGGAGGAAATAGGGGGCAGGGCAGGGAGCGGAGAGCCAGTTAGCGTAGGGCGAACGGAGCGGGACAGAGCCAACCAAGACAAGAGAAAAAAGTAAGTATTACTCTACAAATCTGAACACTTTTAAAACAAATTCCTGAGGTCTAATGGCTTACCGGCAAGCAGAATGTAATTGCTGAAGAGCACTTGTGTCCTGGTGGGAGACTAGAAATTTAAGGATGGCTTCATGCTCAGCAGGATTCTAATATAGACTTTGTATTGGGGGAGGGAGATAGCACAAGGGGTGTAAACCAGGTGGAATGCAAAGAAAAGAGAGGCAATCAGTGGAAATCAGTGAAGGCCTCAGAGGGGGTAAGTAATAGTTCAAACTACCTGTAAAGTGAAGGAGACAAGAGACAGCAAAGTTTATTAAGGTTGGGAGTGTGTCTTCACATTGACTTGCTGATTAATAACCAGTTTGTACACATCATAATTAATGGTAAACCTTATATCCTATTTGTTTTCATTCAAATACTGGACAAATTCCTGTAAATATACAGCGTCCGACTAACATCCATACAGCAGTCATCCAAAAACCTGTGCCAATGTGCAAAACAACCAACTAGATTTTAATTGGGTGTCAGAAATAATATTCAAAACTTCCATTGTGTCCTGTATCCTGGCTCTAACTCCAGATAATAAAGGTTTTAGGTACATAGTAAGGTAGGCAGACAAAGGTTCAGTAAGGGAACCTTTTTCAGAAACTGTATGTATTCCTGGGGTTTTTTCAATATCTTTGTAAATTTTTGGAAGGAGATAGAAATATTGTGATGTAGGGTCCTTAACTTTCAAATGAAACATCGTACGTTTATCTATTATGCCTTCGCTAACTGCAGACTTCAAAAAAGCATCTATTTCTTTTTTAAACTTAACCATAGGGCATAGAAGTGTAAAATCTCATATCTTGCAACTGACTATTAGCTTCTTCAACATACAAAGATTTATCCATTACAACCTTTGCTCTATCTTTATCTGCTTGAATAATAACAATATTCTTGGTGTCCTTTAACCATGTCAAAGCATTCACTTTCCCTATAGACAAATTTGAAAGAGAAATGTTTTTGATGATTCAAAGCAAAATGTAATTCTTTTAATATACATTTTTGAATACCTCCACATTTTTATTCATAGGTGGAACAAAGGTTGACTTATTGAACCTGAAGCTATTATTTTAATTCGTATGTTTAACAGGGATTCAAGGGACTATCAACTGGGTAAGCCCTTTGAATATATGAAAAGTAGTAAATATGTTAGGTTTGCCCAGAAGGAGTCTTTGCCAATGGGTCAAAAGAGAAAAAGAAATAAGTCCATTTTGAAAAAATCTATTAGTGACACTTCTGGTGAGGATTCATCCTCTTATACTGATACAGAAACTGAAAGACAGTAGACATAACCAGTTAGTAAGAAGTCTTATAATGTGGAACAAGATAGTTCATCACATAGTTTTGATTCAGTCCCTTTATCTATAAAAAACAGGAGGGGGGGGCAGGAAACATAAATCCAAAAGCAAGCATAGATGGCTCTTGGAAGCAATGCTGAATTTTCTGAAACCCATGTAACTCCCACTAATAATGCCATTAATATCTCTTCAGCTGTTTTGTCCGAATCTGATTATGTGTTACTAAATAAAGGTCTAAATTTCATCCTAGGGGGTTTATTTCTGAAGATATCTTTGTTGAAGATTTGTATGCATTTTGTAGATTGCTTAAGCTTAAATTACATTTTCAGGGTATAGAATGTGTTAATGAATATAATGAAAATAGTAGCTTCAGGTTCAATAAGTCAACCTTTGTTCCACCTATTAATAAAAATGTGGAGGTATTCAAAAATGTATATTAAAAGAATTACATTTCGGTTTGAATCAGCAAAAACACATTTCTCCTTCAAATTTGTCTATAGGGAAAGTGGATGCTCTGACATGGTTAAAGGACACCAAGAATATTGTTATTATTCAACCAGATAAAGGTGGAGCAACGGTTGTAATGGATAAATCTTTGTATGTTGAAGAAGCTAATAGTCAGTTGCAAGACATGAGATTTTACACTTTTATGCCCTATGATCCTACGGTTAAGTTTAAAAAAGAAATAGATGCTTTTTTGGAGTCTGCAGTTAGTGAAGGCATAATAGATAAACATACGATGTTTCATTTGAAAGTTGAGGACCCTTCATCACAATATTTCTATCTCCTTCCAAAAATATACAAATATATCAAAAAAACCCCAGTAAGACCTAAACTTTCTGGAAACGGTTCCCTTACTGAACCTTTGTCTGCCTATCTTACTATGTACCTAAAACCTTTATTATCTGGAGTTAGAGCCAGGATACAGGACACAACAGAATTCTTGAATATTGTTTCTGACACCCAAATAGAACCCAGTTGGTTGTTGTGCACATTGGACATTACGTCCCTTTACACTAGTATTCCACACTGGGCGGGTTTATGTGCCCTGGAATATTGACTCAATAGCTGGGCATTAATCGATATGTCACTCGATGGGTTGCCAACTGGCTTACTGACAGAACCCACACTGTAAAAGTAGCCGACTCCAAATCCAGCTCCAGACAAGTGACAAGTGGATTACCTCAGGGTTCAGTCCTGGGACCGCTCTTGTTTGGCATCTACTTCTCTGAAGTACAGGCCAGCATTAAGGGAATCTAACTAACAAAGTTCATAGATGACTGCAAACTGGAAGCCATTATTGAATCCACAAATGATGTGGATATTCTACAAAAGGGCCTTACAGAAACAGATGCTTGGTGCCAGAGCCATGGACTCAAGCTCAATGCCAAGAAATGTATAGTTATCCTCTTTGGGAAAAAACATGTACCCATGAATTACCACATAGGTGGCAGTACACTAAACACTTTAAGTGTGATAAGAGACTTAGGGATACAGGTGGACAGTGGTCTCACCTTCGATAACCACATCACTACAACAGTCAGGAAACCCTTCTATGTAGCCCACCTCATCACTAAGGGCTTTTCATCCAGAAAAAGGAGGTCATTGTCCCACTGTACTCATCCCTCATTAGACTCATTATAGAATACAATGCCCCATTTGGTATGTACCTCTCAAGACATCTGCAAAAACTGGAAAGGCCGCAGAAATACCTCACTAAAAGAATTACAGGCCTAAAGCAGATGCCCTATGCTGACCGTCTAAAAAATTCCAGCTATACTCTGTCACATATCGTCTACTCAGAGGGGATCTCTAATTAACATACAAGGCCATGTCAAACCCAGAGCTGTTGGACATGGCACACTTAAAGAAATCCCAATACCTCAGAACCACACGCTCCAGGGATCTAAACTTTGTCATCACAATGAACAAAACATGCTGAAAGGGTAGGTTCCTGACCCAAAGACTCCCCAGACTCTGGAATAGACTGCCCATACATATCAAGAAGAGCGCCTCTTTGGCCCTCTTCAAAAGGAACCTTGAGGATTGGATGGGCGATAGGAAATTCACCCCGGGGATCATGTCAGTCACCTTGTTAGACAGGGGTCCAGGGAAGTAAATATTGTGGGAAGAAATAGCCAGGGAATTGTTATCACTAGGCTTGTATAGGCCCTAGGGTCGATAGCCAAGAACCAACCTATGAACCTATGAATGTCCTTATATAGTCCAGGTTTCAATACATTTCTTGTATGTTTGGTGGAGCATGTCTTGTCTAAAAATGTATTTTATTTTAACACCAAATGTTACCTGCAGTTGAAAGGTACAGCTATGGGTGCATCATTTGCACCCATATATGCTGACCTTTTCATGGGTTATCTTGAGCAGTTTATTATATATGATAATAATCATAATATTTTTCTTGGGGAAATAGACATTTGGCACAGATTTTTGGATGACTGCTGGATGGTATGGAAGTCGGACACTATATTTACAGGAATTTGTCCAGTATTTGAATGAAAACAAATGGGGTATAAGGTTTACCATTAATTATGATGTTTCCTCCATTTCTTCTTTGGATGTGACTATATCTAAACAACTTGATGGTACCTTGTCTAGTTCATTGTATAGAAAATCCCATCATTCACATACGTTACTACACTCCTCCAGTTGTCATCCAAAACATATTGTGGCCAATATCCCAAAGTCACAATTTATGCATATACACAGAATCTGCTCCAGCACTGAAGATTTTATACAATTTGATCAGGATTTAGTGAACCGCTTTAGGGAACATGGATATTCTATGTCTAATGTTAGGCAGACCAGTAGGGAAGTTCAACTACTTTCCAGACATGGCCTTCTTAAATATAAGAACCATCGATCTCAGCTGGACAATATAATCAAGTTTATTACTACCTATGGTAGGAACACTCATGAATTTTTAGATATAGTGCAACAGCACTGTGATATTCTTTTGACTGATGATAGATTATGTGATTTATTAGGGAAGAAATGTTCTTTCTCTTTCCATAGGGGTAAAACTTTGGGGGTCATTTCAGTCATTACAAACATCTTTTCCACATGGAACGCATTGTACAAGCTACATTGGATGGCACACAAGTTGTGGGGTCCCACCCTTGTGGCCATTGTTCCTACTGCAAATATATTTTTCAGACTAAAGAGTTTTCAAGTAAAAATACCTGTAAAGGTTTTTCTATTAATGTGTTTGGTAATTGTAACAGTGATTGGGCCATCAATCTTGTAGCCTGTTCATGTTAAGCTTTTTATGTTAGCCAAACCTCCAGACCCTTAAAACTTCGCTTCTCAGAACATCTTAGTAACATTAGAAATAAATATTTAACAAATGTTTTATGTAAACACACCATTATTCATAAGACAGCAACTTTCAAATTTATTATTATTGACAGAATTTTGGGACATAGATCCCTTAAAATAGGTTGGCATAAATTGTTAAACAGAAAAGAAAAATCTTGGATTGTGAAACTAGGTGGATTATTTCTACCTGGCCTTAATGAATATTTATAATTGTTTAATTCATGATCAATTATTCCATTATGTTCTGTATATAATGTGGTGGTTAAACTGATTGTGTTATACACTGAAAACGGCCATTGGGTTGAAACCGGTCTGTTTTCTTGTGTTTTTACACATAAAATACTTATGCTCTAGTTGGGTGCTGGCTTTTTGTTGTTGCGCCTGTTTTTTTGTGTTTATACACATAAAATACTTATGCTCCAGTTGGGTGCTGGCTTTTTGTTGTTGCGCTTGTGTAACCACATAAGAGAAGAAGCTTTCATATTCATTTGTAAATAAAAAAACACTGCTACTTTGGTGGTGTGAAGAGCAGATTAACTGACAACACTTACCTTGTGTGTAAAATGAAAAATAATAAACAAAAAGACAAATGACTGAACAATGCTGAAAAGCCTCTCTCTATATATGTCTTCCTTCCTCTCAGTCACTGACTGATGCTTTCCAACCCCAACATGAGGTCAGCACAATGGAAGGGAAGCAGAAGGTCCTGTAGTGGTATCAAGTGCAGTACTTGTTACAGCTGTGGTGGGCGCTATGTGGAAGAGATTTTTATTGAAGTAAAAATGAGAATGAGGACGTAAATGAGGAAAAAAGCAAAGCTAAAGGAAGAAGCTAATGAAGAAACTCATTTTTAAAGCAGATAAGTTAATCTGATTTTGACAGCATGCACATGATTTTTAAACATTGCCAATAACCTTTGACACTAATGACACCATCCCCCACTCTGGAATCATAGATAAACTTACTAAGTTGGGCATTAATCCCTATGTCACCCAATGGGTTGCTAAATGGCTTACTGATAGAACCCACACTGTAAAAGTAGCCGACTCCAAATCCAGCTCCAGACAAATGACAAGTGGAGTACCTCAGGGTTCAGTCCTGGGGCCACTCTTGTTTGGCATCTACTTCTCTGAAGTACAGGTCAACACTAAGGGACTCTGGCTAACAAAGTTTGCAGATGACTGCAAACTGAGAGCCATTATTGAATCCCCAAATGATGTGGATACTCTACAAAAGGGCCTTACAGAAACAGATGTTTGGTGCCAGAGCCATGGGCTCAAGCTCAATGCCAAGAAATGTATTGTTATCCCTTTGGGAAAAACATGTAGCCATGAATTACCATATAGGTGGCAGTATACTAAACACAGAAAGTGTGATAAGAGACTTAGGGACACAGGTGGACAGTGGTCTCACCTTCGATAACCACATCACCACAACAGTCAGGAAATCCTTCTATGTGGCACACCTCATCAAGAAGGGCTTTTCATCCAGAAAAAGGAGGTCATTGTCCCACTGTACTCATCCCTCATTAGACCCATTATAGAATACAATGCCCCATTTGGTATGTACCTCTCAAGACATCTGCAACAACTGGAAAGGCCTCAGAAATACCTCACTAAAAGAATCACAGGCCTAAAGCAGATGCCCTACGCTGACCCCCTTAAAAACTCCAGCTATACTCTGTCTGATATCATCTACTCAGAGGCGATCTCTGCTTAACATACAAGGCCATGTCAAACCCAGAGCTGTTGGACATGCTACACTTAAAGAAATCCCAATCCCTCAGAGCTACACACTCCAGGGATCTAAACCTTGTCATCACAATAAACAAAACATGCTGGAGGGATAGGTTCCTGACCCAGAGACTCCCCAGACTCTGGAATAGATTGCTCATACATGTCAAGCAGAGTGCCTCTTTGGACCTCTTCAAGAGGAACCTTGACGATTGGATGGGAGAAAGGAAATTCACCTCAGGGATCACGTCAGTCGCCCTGCTAGACAGGGGTCCAGGAAAGTAAATAATGTTGGAAGAAATAGCCAGGGAATTGTTATGGCTAGGCTTGTATAGGCCCTAGGGCTGATAGCCTAGTACCAACCTATGAACCTATGAACCTATGAATCAGTATAAACCTAAGCCCTGCTTGTCTCTTATTTGCTCCTGAACTGTTATTCTGATTTCTTTCTCAATTTGCATTAAAAAACTTTTTTTCATTTCTTTTTGATTCTTGCATAAAAGTCCCCCTTTTTACTCTTCTTCCCAAAACATTCATGTTCTTTTGAACCTAAATGTGTCTCCTGCAACATTTTTATCTGGACTGTACTTTTGAATATATAAATATATATGCCAATAACTTCACCTGGTTTGTCTCAGCCACTAACCCATCAATATTCCATATTAAGAGAGCAAACTATAGCACATCACCTTTTAATCCTTACCTTAACTTAGTTTTATGTTTCAGAAAAATGTTGGTCTATAATATTCTAGCACTTACTGAAGCTGAAACATACAGGGCCAGATTCATGAACACCTACAGTAAGTGCACACCATCTGTATTCAAGAACACCCATACCACATTTATGTGCTTTCTATTCACTCAGAAAAGTTAGATTAAGTATGGACATATTCCACATATTGTGATAACATTTATGAATCCCCCTTGATACTTAAAGTTGGAAGAAAAACAGAAGGAAAACCAAAATTAGGAGGAAGATGGTGTGAGTTATGCTTGTGTTGTCTATTCAATCAAAATGGTGTACACTTAGTATACATAGTGTAGTGTTAATTAATTCAGCCTTATTTCTTTTTATTTTATGGCATAATATTCTTTCTGCCCCTGATCTCAAATTCTGCCCTCCTCCACACATTGAAAAAAATATATAATTATATATAATCTTCAAATTGCAATGGCAACAGAGCTTTACACTCTGAAAAAAAGGAAGAAACAGTAGTGTAAGAAAAATCTACACTCTTGTATAAAAATCGCCGTAATCTGCACTCTCCCACAGGCTATGAAAGCTTTTATTTTAAAACTTACAAAATAGAAATGAGATACATATTTCACCTGCCTGCAACTCCAGGTTTCTGTGTGTCCAAAAACAATTCTACTTGACCTTACTGTTCACTTTAGTCACTATTTTTCCTAATTAAAACACTTAACAGTTTTAACTTTCAGCTAAAAATATCTGTATTCTGCCTTTTTCTAGAAGCTGACACAATTCTATATGAATATAATCAAATGGAAGCATGTGATAATTTTGTCTGCCTCAGGTGGGTTTAATAGGTTCATAAGCACTTAGTAGGCTATTGATCCATGAGGATTTTTAGAAGCCTAGCCATACATTCCCATGAAGTTTTCAGACATTATATTTTACATACGAATAATCCAGAGATGAGTAGAATATGCACATATGGCCACTATCCATGAGGACAAGGTACTAAACCTTGGGTGAATTTGCAGTTACCTATCCATTTGTCCAGATTGCAACTGAAGAGTGCAAGAGGAGTTTCAGCAATGTGGTAAGAAGTGGAGATACCTTTCCTAAAGGTTGCTATACTCCAAATTATGGCATGTAAAGTGAACCCATGACTAACAGGCAATAAAAAAATCCATTACTGTTGCTAAGACTGTATTGGAAGGTAATGTCAAAACCAATGAGTATAACACTGATATGTGGGTCTATAGAGTAAAACTGAGTGTGGCACATGTTGGCTGTGACCAAAAGAAGCATTGTACATTTTTCTGTATGCTCTTCAGGTCACTCTCCCTTTGCATGTCATTTCATGGTCAGTGGTGTGGATCATGAGACAGTAGCCCTCGACCATCACATCGAATTTATTCAGGGTTTATTCTAAATTATTGTGTGTTAGATCGACAGCTATCTAGTCGGTCATATATAATTGGCTAAGTAGCTGATTGACAGGTATGCAAAACAGCACAAATCCATTTTTTTTTGTTTTCAGTGTATGTATTTCAACAGTGGTGTTTTAGACATTTTAACATTGACATTCTGACAGCTGACTATGGGTACTTTCAATTCATTACTAGTACACTCATTCATATATATATATTTATACATATATAAAATGTACATCTGTGTATTATATATAGCTACATATCATAGAGCCAAACAAATAACAGAACCCAGATAATGAAAAACAACAAAAGTTTAATAACACCAAGGCCATGTCTGAAAACAACACAAATCAGGTTTCCACTGCAAAATACAGGAGCTTCTACAGTGTACTGAGAGCTATGATACTAGCTTTGGATTACTAACGCTGTGTATCCAGTCCTGCCATTTCAGTGCTGCACAAGCCAATCAAAGGATTCATCTTCCTTCCTCCCTCCAGTATAAGTGGGCCAACATCAGCTGCTCAGTCCTACCCTCCTCTGTCCAGCTTTTTCAGATCCTGTCCTGCTAGTCAAATTTGGGTTACCATGGTCTTAGGGCATTATTATTATTACGGCCAGTAGCAATGTATATCTAATTTGATGTATCCCTCGCAAGGGGAAGGTACTTTTTGCATTCCAGCCATGATTCTTCATTTTCTTCAGGTGAAACATCATCTAAAAAGAGTGTCTCTTTTGAGACACTGCCCAACGAAGGGTCAGCTGCACAGGAGAGCAAATCGCATTCATCACGTGGGTCCCAAGGTTTTCAGCACAGCAATGGGAATTCAGGCAGCAAGCAGAAATGGAAGGGCAGACATTAGTCATTGAGAACGTTGGACTGTTACCTCAAATTGTTACCTATGGATTGAATAATGAAGGTAGTGAGACTGAAAGTCTAAAAATTATTAATTTGGTGAACTTACCATTGTCTAATGTTGTTACTGGTGTATTGTTGAAAGGGGCTAAGTTTGTCCCTACAAAATATCCTTCTTTAGCAAATGTACTCATTGAAGCTAATAGGTTCTGCCGTAAGTTACATTTAAAAGTTTTATTCTCAAAAAATGCTTTATGTAGCAGGCAGACAAATGATTCATTGATTTCAAATGATTCTGAAGGCTCTTTATTAAATTTGACTATATATGAGCATGAAGACATATTAGATGAATGTAATGATGGTGTTAAAGAAAGTAGTGATGGTGCTAGTACACACTATTCCTTTTTGTTTATCAGTTACATTGCAGATGTAATTGATATTTATGATGTTTTATTATACATGCACTATTGGTATTGTCTTTGAAAAAAAATAAGGGCATATTTCTCACTTTTGATTTGGGACATAATATTTATTACAACAGAAACATTTCTTATATACTAGTTTCTAGTATTGCTGGTTATGTATAAGGAACAATATTTTTTCATACACTATTATAAGAATGTTTAAATATCATAAACAATGTAACAGTGAATATGGTGCCCCCTAGATCTACATCTACTGATTTGTTCTACTAAATAAATGGTCCCACATGCACATGCACAATCATTCTATCTTTTGTCGAAAGCTTCTCTTTTCTTTTTGGTTTATTGGATTATCAGAGTACATATAACTATTGATAGGGCATTAATATTTTGATTGATTTCTGAGTACCAATCATTTCTCACAACATTGGTTTATACATAACCCAGTTGTATTTACCATCAACCTCCTTTGTATATGATTTTGAGTGTCAGACACTAGTTCCTGTGGTCTTCTTGTGCTTTCTGCTCATATCGTTTGTCTTGGTGCCACATATTGGGATCTTTTGTATCTGGAAAATATCTCCTTTTTGGTGCGACTAGGGTCCCCATTTATTACACTTTAAATACTTTTTTTCATAGTTGGGTTGGTTTACTGTTTCGGTTACTCATTCACAGCATGGACTTGGACAGTATATTATCCGGATTATGTGCCGATAGGGAGGATATAGGTGTATTTGGGATCAACACCCCACCAGGCAATAATCCAGACACCACTGAACAATCCATATCTGTGGATTGTGATATGTTTTTTCACTCCCTGACCAAGGGGTTCAAAACATTAAGATCTAACATTTGGCATCTTAAATTATTTAGAGCCTATTCTTCCCAAAATATGGCTCCTACGGGGCTTAGAATACGCCTCCAACCCTTGGTAGGGAGACCAGATGACAAGTTAAATCAAGATTGGAAAGAAGCGTTGCAGGCGGGGTCCATGCTATTTGTGAATACATTATTACAATATTATGAAAGGATTGTCGATACTAATATTCAGGAGATCAAGACACTATGTTCTGATGTTAATAAATTTGAATCTTCCCCCAAATACCAAGACAACATTAAAAAACTATCCAAGGAACTGACCGAACATGAAAAAATTGTTAAGGAACGTAAAATCAAAAAATTTCACAGAGATTTTTCTGATTATTAAAGGGGTCGACTATTTGAGTTTAATCGATCTGTGAGATTTGCTGAAACTAACCAAGCAGGGTCAGGGCCCAATCGCACCAAAAAGAGACCTAGATCTATCCTTAAGAACAGGGATAGCTCTTACAATAGTACATCAGGGGATGAATCATCCTTTACAGATAGTGAAGGTGTCTCTGACAGGGGATCACCATACAGAAAGAAAAGTAATAAGAACATCCCTTTAGATGTGGCACAGGGCACCGGGGGGGCAGAAGGCACAAGAAAAGAACCACCGGACATTTCCCTGCAGGGTTTGATAAACAATTTTCTGACCTAACTCTAGCTCAGGGATCTAATCCAAATGTTCTGAACCTTTCCAGGACTCAGTTATCGGAAGAACAAACAGCTTTACTGAATAGGGGCCTCAACTACATACCTGCTTTTTTCTCTAATGAATACCATATTATTAATGATCTTCAGGTTTTTTGTCGCAACCTCAATTTGAAACTATTTTTTGCTCATGATCACTCTCAAAGATCGGATGACTTTAGGTTTGGTAGATCTGGGTTTCAACCACCTATGAATAAATATGTTTCGATCTTTATGGAATCTGTATGCAGGGACCTCCATTTTGAAAATTATGGTCACACTATGTTACAAAATAATCTCACAGAACAGGACAAGATGGCATTGGATCAACTACGTAACAATAAAGATATAGCGGTTCTCCCTGCTGATAAGGGAGGAGCTGTAGTTATATTAAATTTGGATGACTATATACAGGAAGGGCTGTTACAACTATCAGATAAGACTTGCTACATGCATATGCCCATAAATCCAACTCCAAATTTCAAACATGAAATTGATTCTTTCCTAAATCTTGCTTGTGAGGAAGGGATCATTACCAAAAAATGTTTATCCTGTCTAACTGTGGCAGAACCTCGTAAACAGATTCTATATTTATTGCCTAAAATCCATAAATCATTAACCAAACCTCCTGGCAGACCCATTGTGTCTGGGTTAGGATCATTGACGGAACCTCTATCAGCTTTTCTCACCAAATACCTCAAACCATTGTTGGGCTTGGTCAGGGCTAGGTTACAGGACACAACCCAATTTTTACAGATTATTCAGGAAACCCAGTTGGAACCAGGGTGGTTGATGTGCACATTGGATGTCAAGGCTTTATACACCAGTATTCCACATTGGGCTGGCTTACAATCTCTCCAATATTGGTTGAACAGGGCTAACCTTTACATTCAATACCATATTGATCTGCCTGTCAGAACATGTACTCAATAAAAATGTTTTTTACTTTCAAGGCCAGTGTTACTGGCAACTGCAAGGTACAGCCATGGGAGCGTCTTTCGCTCCAGTTTATGCTGATCTCTTCATGGCTTATTTTGAAGAGTACATGATCTATGACACCTCACATAATATATACCAGGTTGAAATGGACATCTGGCGTCGTTATCTTGACGACTGCTGGTTAGTATGGCGTGCTGATCTGGGTTATTTACATGAATTTGTGGAGTACCTCAATGGTAATGTATGGGGACTGGAATTTTCTTTATCCTATGATCGGGAGACCATTAACTTCTTGGATGTTACAGTCTCTAGAAATCAGGACTTCACTTTATCCACCAAGGTTTTCCATAAATACCCACAATATAACACCCTGTTACATGCCACCAGTATGCATCCACGCCATACCATTAGGAGTATTCCTGTATCACAATTCATGTGCATCAAGTGCCTCAGTTCAAACCAGGTGGAATATAACTTGGCCAGCATTGATTTGTGTCAAAGATTTACCCATAGGGGATATGCCAACAAGGATGTCAACTTAGCAAGATGTCGGGTCAACCAGATCAATAGGGATCAGTTATTGGAATACAAAACTGAGCAGGGCAACAGCTCTGGGGCCACTCTTCGATTTATTACTACCTTTGGTAGAAACATCAATATGATCAGGGACATTATCAACAAACATTGGAATATCTTGCTTGCTAATCATCAGCTGAGACCACTATTGGGGCAACAATGCCGCTTTGCTTATAAAAGAGGCAAAACATTGGGTTCGTATTTGTCCCATTACAAACATATAGGCAGTGGGGGGGCCATTCATAAGCAACTTACGTTACATGGACAGGAATTACTAGGTTATTTTCCCTGTGGTCACTGTGGATCATGCCAACAGATGAATAAATCAAAGGACTTTTCGAGTCGTAATACCAGTCAAGTGTTTAACATCAAAATCTTTGGTAATTGTGGCAGTGATTGGGTGGTGTATCTTGCCACTTGCCAATGTGGGGCTTTTTATGTTGGCCAAACCTCCAGGCCGCTCACATCTAGAATTAATGAACATCGAAGTGACATTAGAAACCAGAAAATGACCAATGCTTTGTTCCAACATACTCTCAAACATCAACAAGCCAAATTCACCTTTATGGTTATTGATCGTATCATGGGTGATCATAGTAATAAAAAGGGTTGGCATGGTATTCTGAATCACAAAGAGAAATACTGGATTGTTACTCTAGGGGGTCTTTTTCCGCCTGGCCTTAATGACCATCTCTAGGGATCATTTCTAGTTTTCACGTCTCATTCAGAAGTTTTGGCACATATTACTAGCAATTTTACATATTGGGATCCCGTTGTGGCATTTAGCTTTACATCCATTCTATACGTAACGTCCACTATATAATCATTATCAGTGGTTCTTTTGCAGTGGGCTTATTTTTGATGGAGTTCATGTCAACATGGTTTTTAATTCATATGATATCAATATCGGCAGCCCTTATAACTACTAGTATGAATATTCTCTTTAAGAATAGGGGGACTTATCACTGTTTATTGTCCCTTGTTGATACATTAAACATTTGCTAGCCACATTTTTGGTTTTATTACTTTTCCAATACATATTTTGATAGATTGATATTGATCACAATCAAATACTACCTGGTTATTAATACCTTTTACAATATTTATTAGTGTTGTTATCTCTTTTCTTTTTATACCAATATTTACCCACTCAATTTCTTCTTTCCATTTTCAATTATTGTCATTATTATGTTTTTTGTAAGCCTAAATGCTATGACTGTTCATATTGCAGTGATCTGCTGTATTCATTTGGTTTCCAGGCTTTGTGAACACTATATGGCATTACGGCATATTTTGGGTTTTTTGGCTTTTATGCAGATGACATTAATATTTATGATTTTTGGATACTCTGTTTGCTCATTGGATCACTTCATGTATATATTAAAACATTAATATCAGGGCAATCATATGTCTGTCCTACACTGAAGAAGGCAATTCCTGCCGAAACCGGTCTGTTTATTTTTGAAAATAAAGGATTTCTCATTTATTTTAGCATCCGTGTCTGCTTTTTGCTGGCCATTTTTTGTCTATGGAGCATTTGGTTTGGCCGTGCATTCCCCCGTGCATAGGACGTTGTTTGGGCTAGTACATTTGTCACAGGTTATGGTCAGCTTAAAATTCCAACTTTACCTCATGTTGAGCGCTCCTTTTGCTCCCCCAAAGTTGTCTGTTACTGTTTCCCTGTTTGAAAAATTATTGTTAAATAATATTGAAAAAGAATTTGGAAAATTCAGGTGCAAACATTTTAATTTAATTAAAGAAGAATGGCAGGAATTTTCTAAACTTCTCAGCCAGGTGGGAAATTATATTTTTAGGGTAGCAGACAAGGGGGGTAATTGGGGGATTATGGATAAATTAGGATACTAAGATATGGTATCTGAACTTCTGAATGATAACAGAAAATATGTGAAGCTTTCCTATAAACCCTTGTTGCATTTCAAAAATAAGTTATCAGAGCTACTGGAGAAAGGAGAAAGATTTGGGATTTCTTTCTCCACAGTCTGTTAAGAAATTCTACTTTATTAATGCCTGAGACCCACATTTTTATGCTATACCAAAGATCCACAAGAATCTTGATAAACCTCCAGGTAGACCAATTGTTTCTTGCATCGCTTTCTACTTGGAAAATGTGGGGGCATTATTGGACTCTTTACTGAAAACATATTTGAGTTCCGTACCAGCTCACATAAAGAATACACAGGATCTTTGTGCTTTAATGCAGAATATTGTATAGAAAAAAGATTATTTTTGGGCTGCAATGGACATTTCATCTTTATACACCAATATCACAACTGGCAAGGGCCTAGAAGCAATAGCAGCAGTACTGGGTGAAGGGCCATGCAGTTACTACATTTTGGAACTACTTGAAATTTGTTTAGCACACACTTATTTCACGTTCAACAAAGAATATTATTTGCAGGCACAGGGTACAGCTATGGGGTTCCTGCAAATAATTAGTTCCTCCTATGCTATATTATACATGGGGGAGTTTAAAAAATACTTTGTTTATAGTCATATTTATTTTAAAGAACATGTTGTACTGTATAAGTGATATAAAGATGATTTGTTTTTCATTTGTAAGAGATCTCTGTCGGATTTTGAAAAATTTGTAAGTGAATTGAATATGAATGCTCATGGTTTACAATTCTGTTGCCAGATGGACTCAAGTAGTATGAATTTTCTGGATGTCCGTTTTTTGTAAATGAAATGGGTATTATTCAATACATTCCATTTAGAAAGAGCACTGCAGTTAACAATTTTTTGCATGCTTCTAGCATGCATCCTGAACATCTTATTAGGTCATTGCCCTATGGGGAATTTAAAAGAGTGTGGATTAATGCCTCTGAGGCGGCTTCTAAAGATACATTTTTGGTTGAAGTTGAAAGGAGATAATTGGCCAGGGGTTATTGGAGCACAACTCTTAGTGAAGCAAAAAATAAATTGCTTAATCAAACTACACAGTGGGAGCATAAACATGGGGACATGGCCTTTGGATATAGTGCTCAGATTACATCCAGAGAAGAATGTATAGAAAACAAAATATTTTATGTCACTAGATTCGGTCCTTTTTCAGATATATTAAAACAGGTGATCACAAGATTGTGGCCTATGATAACAGTGGATGATCAAGTAATTTATTTCCTAACCGAGTGATCACAAGATTGTGGCCTATAATAACCTAAATACAGTCAAGTAATTTATTTCCTAACCGAGTTACTTTTTCTGTTGGTCATTTTTTGAATTTAAAAGAGTTATTAAATCATCCCATTACCTTTGACACAAATAATAGTTCTATGGGATCTTTTCCTTGCAGTAGATGCAGTGTATGCTGCAGAATTAGAAATGTATCAGATTCCATGATTAATGGACGTAGATTTGTTTCTCACGCAAGGTTCAATTTTTAATCCTGTGGTGTGATATATATCTTGGGATGTGAATGTAATGAAGTACAGTGGTATATAGGTCAGACCAAAAGAAAGATCAAGGTCAGAATCTTGGAATATTTGGGAGAGATCAGAAGGGGCAATAATAGCTTCAGTCCAGTGGCAGAACATTTCACCAGGGTTCATTCTGGAAACCATGAATCTTTGTTTTTTAGTGTATTGGCTCAGCCAACTGGCAGCTGTGGCAATGGTATAAGGTTTGTCAATAAACTACATTTTTTGAAAACTACTTTCACTTTTAATTATGGTACTTTGTTTCCCCATGGATTAAATCAGGAGGTAATTTTGAATTTTTGAAAGACAACTTAATGTTTGTTTCATATGTAATTATTTAAATGTTTGTTAAATTGCTGTTGATTCTAGGAAAATATGGATGGGAAATAGGAAATACACCTTGGGGATCACTTCTGTGGCTCTGCTCAACAGGGGCACAGGAAAATAACTATCTGATGTTGTTAATCTTCATTCATTCCTTACTAATGGGTTATCGGTTCCATCCCTGGAACCAAGCCGGCCAAATATCAAGCTCGCGTCAGCCAAAAACTCTCGAGCCAAGGTCCTACCCAGAATGCTCTGCTCCCTGTTACCTCAGATCTCATTTGCCACATTGCTGTACAGCCGTGCCATGCCACTCTCTTCAGCTAAGTGTCTAATTTTTTGAAAGTTTTATAGATCGTTTCTACTTTAAAGTTTTCCAGACAGTTTCTGCTAATATTCTCCTACCCTATCATATACTTAAGACTCTTTCCCTTTAGTCTATTTCTCTTTATTACCTTTTTCTTACCTTTTTCTTACATCTGAGGTAATTCTTCATTACCATCGTTGGTAATCCTTCTCTCTTCTTACCCTTTTGGGAGCCTTTCCTCTTCCTTTCAAACTGTTCCTCTTTTCCACATCATTATGTTGAATTAGAAAAGTAGTGTTGGTTTTAAGCAGTGTAAGGATTGCGGCCATATGTTACTACTTTCCGATGGTCATGACTTATGTGTCTATTGTTTGAATGCCTCCCACCTTACTGTGGCTCCCCCCTTTGGGATTTGTAGAAATGTTTCTACCAGGACTCTTAACGAGAGAAAGAACAAATTAATCTTGAAAGGTTGTCTCAAATCTCCTTTCTGTGAGGCTATTTCTGGGTTGGAGGGCTCACCCCCTCCTGCTAAACCCTGCAAGAGGTGTTCTTCCTCTTCCTCATCGAGGCCCCTCACTTCATCTCCCTCTGGAGATCATAGGGAGTCAACTCATAAGAAGGTGAAATTGACTACTACTTCGGCACTGCCACCTGTAACCCTGTTGGCTCCAGGCTCGGCATCGCCCTAACTGATTCTTGCTCCAGCCATGCCCTCCTTATCGACACTGACACTGGAGTTCCCGGTGCAGACAATTATGGCTCTGACAGTTTTGTCACAGACCTTACTGTCACCATCCATGCAGATACAGTCCCCTTCAGCACCGTTGGTACAATCCCCTTCGGGTCCAAGTATGACATTACTGTCCTCCACATTGCAGACACTTTTGGCACTGACATGTTCGTAGGTGCAGTCTTTTTCGGCACCATCATTGTTACTGGTGCAGACACTTTCCTCGATGGCACCATGCCCATCGGTGCAGACATTTGCTTTTACGGTGCAGACACCTTCGACTTCTATGGTGCTGACATCATCGGCGCAGACTACTTCCACACCATTCTCTTCAGTGCAGACGTCCTCGGTTCTGGGCTCTACACCTCTCAAATTAGCAAGGACTAAGTACTCTCCTTCCTTGGATCCATTCATTGGTAGCCAATACAGTCCTTTTCTAGAAAGCCCAGAATCGCCCTCAAGTCTCTCTATGAGGTTGACCAGGAGCCTCTCTGAGCATGATTTGTTGCAGCTTGTTGACCAGTTGCTTGTGGCTAGAGGTCTCTCTCAACTGCCGAAATCCACGTTCCCTCCTTCAGATGAATGCATATCTCCTCAAACTCCAATGTACACTCCTCCTTCAACTTCCACCCAAGTATTGAAGCCTATTACTCTGACAGCAGCTTCCCTTCCTCTGACTCAAATAGTGGATCTCACTTTGGAACCAGAGTCGTCCTTGTGGCCTTCAGTGCACTGGGCATCGGGGTCTTCTCAGGCCAGTGGCTGTGCCATGGGGGAGGGCATTCTTGGCTCAATGCCGATTTTTTCTATGGCACCCTCCAGGAATCTTCCCTCTCTCATGCTTCACAGCCCTCTTAAGACTCCTGGTCTGGGAGTTGGCTCTTCAGGGAGGGGTGTGACCCCGGTTCTGATGTTGTCATGCTCGGTTCTCGGGCTCCCATCCATCCTTGAGCAGGCTGGCCTTCCAGGCCATGGAGAGGGTGCTTGCCTCTGCTGGCAAACCCCACATGTCAGAGTCCTCTCTCCCCTCTGTGCCGTAACTCTCACAAGTCAGAACTGTTGGACACCAGGCACAAGGGCCTCAGGTTTCTCCTCCTCAGGAGACCCTCTCTTTGCAGTCTTCCCAAGAACCTCCCACTGAGGAAGTACCCTGCAAAGTGTCATGCAAGAGGAAGCACATGGACTCCACTGAGGAGTCATTGACTGAAGATACAGAGTTTGATGATGGGGAAGGGTCCCTATGGTCACCCTCTGATGAAGTATCCTTTGGTGACATCCTTGAGATCCTTAGGCAGAGGGGTGACTGGAAGTCTTCTAATCCTTCCTCTGAGGAATCTGTATTCCTGCAGCCTTTCGTGCCTGGCACCCTACCTCCTGGGTTACCCCACCGGCTGATGAGCTCGTCCAGCTCATCGTCCAGCATGCATGGAAGGCTCCTGACACAAAGGAACCGATACCATGGAGGCCTGATAAAATCTTATCGCCCCCAGCTGAGCATCCCCATTGGTCACGAGGTCTTCCAGTAGATGCCATGGTGGTGGCAGCTGCTACTAACAAGGATTTGGCAGAAGAGAGCCAAACTGTCCATCCACCCAACAAGGAGTCCTAGGTGATAGACAGACTAGGGAAGTGTGTGTTTGCTTCACTGACCTTCTCCATAAGGTCTTTGAACTATTTGGCGCACTTTACCAGGCTTCAGAGGGATCTTATCAACCACCTCTCTGAAACCTTGGCAGGATCTGCTTCTGACAAGGTCCGTGACAATGTGGCTTCTCAGATAGCCACCCTAGAGTCCATTTCCATCTCTTCCATGCATCTTATTTCTCCCGCAATGGAAGGAACAGCTAGAGTGTTAGGTGCAGGTATAGTCACCAGATGGCATGCCTGGATGTGCCCTTGTGACTTTGCAGTCTCCTTTAAGGCTTCCTTCATGAATTCCCCCATCGAGGCCGCTTCTTTGTTTGCCCCTAAAGTGAAAGATATGCTGGCAAGGTGCGAACAAGATGGCAAGACCCTGTCTGCCGTTGGTGTCAGACACTCCACTCCTCAACAATTCTACGCCAGAAATCAGAGGAGCCGGAAGATATGGCACAGGAAATCACAGGGCTCTTTCCAGGATGCACATGCTGAGTTCTCCCCTAGAGGTAGAGGGGGAAACTTCAATGGAAGACACCCTTTTCAGGGCAGAGGAGGTCCATGAAACTGGGGTTCCAGAGATTCTTTCTCTGACCAACCCTATCAGTGCTCCTGAAGCGTTGCCCGACTGCTCACCTCTGGAAGTGGTCAGAGGTCATATTTCCTTGTACTCCTCTGCTTGGCAAAATATAACCACAGGCTCTTGGGTACAACAGATAATATCCAGAGGCTATCACATCCCCTTCCATCTTTGTCCAGTCTCATCCAGAGAATTACCAGTTCAACCAGTCAAAGGGAAGCAGCAACACATGAAATGGGGAATTTAAAAGAGTGTGGATTAATGCCTCTGAGGCGGCTTCCAAAGATACACATGAAATCCAAAAGCTGCTACAAAAAGAGTCATCTAGATGGTCCCCCCAGACCAGATAGGATCCAGTTTTTACTCAATGTTTTTTTAGTGCCAAAAAAGATAGGGGACTGGAGACCAATTCTGGATCTCAGCACACTGAACAAATTTGTAAAAAGAGAGAAATTCCAGATGGTCATGGTTCAGTCTATCCTTCCTCTTCTGGAAGAAGATGATTGGATGTGCTCTGTAGATCTTCAAAATGCATATTACCACATAAAAATGGACAAACTCTCAAGATATCTCCGCTTCTGCATAGGAGCCAGTCACTACCAATTTCAAGCTCTGCCCTTCAGTCTCTCTACAGCCCCCAGAGTGTTCCCCAAATGCATGGCAGCGGTTATCACTCACTTGCGACTTCAAGGATTCCAAGCATTTCATTATCTAGACCCATGGCTCCTCACCACCCCCACCAATTGTCTACTGAAACAAGTCCTGCACTACACTCTCTTCACAGCACAAAGCCTGGGAATCACTATAAACTGGGAGAAATACAAAATGACCCCAGCTCAGTCTTTGGAATTTATAGGGGTACTTTTGGACACGAGAAACTGTACAGCATCTCTTCCGGACCACAGGCTTCAAAGAATAAGGCAACAAGTTCAGCTGCTGCTCTGTCCCCACAAATCCCCAGCTTGATCTATACTCCAACTATTGGGGTCAATGGCAGCCTCGATCACCATTGTTCCTCTACCACAGGAGGATCCTTCAGTGGTTACTGCTCACTCAGTGGTACCCTCTACAACATCCTTAGTCTTTTCAGATAAGTGTAACTCAGAGATGCAAGCAAGATTTACTTTGGTGGATGTCTCAAAATCCCCAACAATGGTCTCACCCCTTCAGCCCCCATCAACCGAAAGCCACGGCAACCATGGATGCCTCCCTGATAGGGTGGGGGGCTATGTCAGGGAAACTCAGTCTAAGGCACCAGGTCAGAGACAGAGGCCCTTTTGCATATCAATGTCCTGGAGCTGATGGCGGTGCTACTAGCATTGCAAGCATTTCATTCCATTCTTCTGTCAGGGACTATTGTGATCCAATCAGACAACATGTCAGTGGTCTGGTACATGAACAAGCAAGGGGGCACCAGATCTTACCCATTATGCCGAGAGGCCTTGACAATATGGCAGTGGGTGATAGCTTCCAACTGCTTTCTAATAGCAATGCACATTCCCAGGAGCTCCAACGTGATAGCGGACAAATTGAGCAGGTGCATTCTACAACCTAACGAGTGGTCCCTCAACCCTATGATAGCGGCAAGAATCTTCCATCACTGGGGCCAGCCTTGCTGTGACTTATTCGCCTCCCCAACCAACTACAAGTGCAGTAACTATTTTCCTTGATCCTGCCTCGGGGACAGTCACCGAGAGACGTTCTAGTCCACGCTTGGCCTTGGGTCTACTTTATGCTTATCCTACTCTTCCCCTCATCTCCCAATTTCTGAAGAAAGCACGACAGTTGAAAAACAAAGTGATCCTCATTGCTCAATATTGGCCTGGACATGTCTAGTTCCACTTCCATTGGCCTTACCTGCTAGATCAACCATGGATCCTCAATCCATCCCCAGTGTTGATCTCCCATCTGCAGGGTCTGACTCACCCCAACCTAACAACCCTGAAACTGACAACTTGGTTTTTCTACTTCTAATGATTGCCCAGCAGGAAATCCTCTCATCCCCTGTACGCAATATTCTTATTGCATCTCATAAATCATCCACCAGACTAATCTATCTCAATAAATGGAAAAGGTTTTCTCTATGGGCAGCGAATAGACAATTAGACCCCTTGTCAGCCCCAGTTTTGGTGTTTTTGGATTACTTATCACATCTTTTCCACTCTGGGGTATCTGTCTCTACTATTCATGTGCATTTAGCTGCCATTTCAAATTTCTACATTGGTTTTCAGGATTCTTCGCTTATGTCACATAGACTCTATAAAACTTTTTTGACGGGGGTTATCCACTTAAATCCTCCCTTTAGAGAACTGGTACAGGTTGGGATTTGCCATTGGTTCTGCAAGCTCTAACAGCTCCCCCCTTTGAACCTGCATCTTCATCTGATGTAAAATATATCTCTTGGAAAACTTTGTTTCTGATCACAATTACATTGACCAGACGCGTGTCAGAACTTCAAGCCTTGTGCATCAAACCTACCTATCTTATCTTCCATAAGGATAGGGTATCACTGAGAACTAATTCTTGCTTTTTACCAAAAGTGGTGTCAGAGCGGTCTATCAGTCAATCTATTGACCTTCCAGTGTTCTTTCCTAATCACTCTAACAAGGGAGAGTATTGCCTGCACTCCTTGGATGTCCATAGGGAAATAAGATTTTATCTGGACAGAACAAAATCTACTTGTAAATCAGAGCAACTCTTCCTGGCTTTTTCTGGACCTAGACAAGGTCATCCTGTCTCAAAAGTTACATTGGCTTCACGGTTGATGAATTGTATTACCTTTATCTACAGCAAGAACAACATCACCTCGCCTCAAAGAGTGAAAGCACGTTCTACAAGGTCTATGGCAACTTCAGCAGCTTTCCATGCTAAGGCTTCCTTCAATGATATTTGCTCAGCTGCGACTTGGGCCAAACCTCATACCTTTATTCTTCATTACAAATTGGAGTTGGCCTCTAGAGGTAGAGCTTCTTTTGGCTCCATGATGCTCAGGAATGTCCTTCCATGAGGGCCACCCAGGGATACAGGTAGCTGGGGACTCTGTCCCATCAGTAAGGAATGAACGAAGATTAACAACATCAGATAAAGAAATTATGTCTTATCATAACTTCCCATCTGTGTTGTTGATCTTAGTTCATTCATTACTTCCCACCCTCCATCCACCTCCATAGGTTCCTGGTTGATCTCATATACTCCTTTATTGTAGGTCTGTTATGACCAGAGGTAGCCTCTACTTTTATCTATCAACTTGCAAACTCGATCTGAGGTAACCAGGAGCAGAACATTCTGGGTAGGACCTTGGCGCGAGACTTTTTGGTTGACACGAGCTTAATATTTGGCCAGCTCATTTCTGAGGATGGAACCGATAACCCATCAGTAATGAATGAACGAAGATCAGCAACACAGATTGAACATTATGGTAAGACATAACTTCTTTTTCTTGGGTGGCATAAGCTACGGAACCTTGTTGGCTAGGCTTACTTAGGCCCATGGGCCAATAGCCTAGTACCTACCTATGAAACTATGAACCTATGGAAAAATTCAGTAATGGTGGGAGTTTATTAGTACAGGGATGTTTTTATGGAAAATGAGCACTGGTCACTTTAAGTATTGGGATATAATATGTAATTTATTGAGCTAATTGAATAATTGTATCACTTATTTAAGTTGATGAATTTTGTAATTAAATATCCCATGAAGGCAAGAAGCCGAGGTACCAAGATTAAAGTTGTGTGGTACTCCTATTCGTGTCTTGGATTCTTTATTATTTTTTTCATTTGTTTTTTTTTTGGTCATTATTATTCTATGCTGAAGGAAATGTCAACATCCTAAGATGCTCAGGAACATTCTTCTGGAGATAGTAGGAAGAGAGCTCAGTTTGAAAATATCTGTAGCTTTGGCAATGAAAATGGATTTTTTTTTGTATTCTGCAAAACTAGTCATTTTATATAAAAATATAAGGTTGAAAAATCAATTGATAAAGCTACAGCATTGTTAAAGGCATTATCATTTATAGTTTGGATAATTCTGTTTGATGTCAGTGCTTATATTTTGTCTGTTTCGATACGGTAGATAGGAGTCACTATTTGCAAATGTCTTTGTTTTCAAATTGTTGACAGCTGTATTAATTTATTAAATATATTTTATACACGCATGTCATAGGTTTACCATCGGTGTGTTAGAAGACGTTGTCTAAAACATGCCCTGCGAAGGATGGCTACTTAAATGCAAAACTCTAATCAGTACAGGATTAGTAAAAACACGATCACTAATAATCATATCATAATAGACTAACAAACAAATTATTTATGTAATTAATACAGAATTGGAGTCTTATGTCTTTGCTACTCACTTGGCTGTTTAATGCACAACCATGATGGAAACGAATCAATAAAATCTGACAGAAAGCATGGGCCCTATAAAAGTGTCATCCTATTCATTACAATTTTACAGAGAGCGTAGCAACAACCTTCATAATCTGGGATCTGTTGAATAGCCAGTTTGCAATCCAGTGGACCAAGTGTGAGCTTACGTAAAGTTTGTCTAATTTTCTATCAACACCAGCAATGGAGGGTAGTGCCAAAAGTCTTGGCCAGGTCAAAATAAGCAGCATGAACTGAGTGAGCACTATCAACAGCTTCTGTAACCTTTTCATAGAAGCTTACTAAGTTCAGGAGACATGACCTGTCTTTCACAAAACCAAACTGACCAAGGACTAGATAAGTTAAGTATAACTGCAGAAATGAGATTGTCTTCCTTTTAAATCTATCCATCCTTTTTACAGTACAGGAAAATGGAGATTCTGGAGCCTTTGTCATCAAATAATCAGTGCAAGACATTATGCCCCATTCTGGGCAGGGGGTCAGACTGTCACACAGTGCACATTCTCACTTACATAGAACATTGAAGCCAGTTTACCTATAACATGCCTTTGGGAGGTGTGAGAAAACTGAAGCACTTGGAGAAAACATATGCAGATGCGGGGAGGACATGCAGACTCCACAAGCAAGGCAATCCAGGTAAGGATCAAACTAGGGAACCTCTTGTTGTTGGGTAGCAATGTTGTTTGCTGCCCTATTGCACCTCCCTTCCTCTTAAATGTTATAAAGGGTTGCTATAAGGGGATAAATAATTTATGGTCATCTGCATTTGCAGATTCATCTGCTCATGACTGCATCATATTTCTGTTTAATTGTATATTTATAAGGTAACCATTTGAAATGCTGGAACTCACTAAAGCAAGTTCTCAAAAACAAAGACTGAATGGCTGGAAAAATAGACTTATAAATATCAAGTGTGAGATGGCCATTTCCCAGAATAGAAATGAGGTATGGCAATTTCAGAGACAGTATAAATAAATTTGGGGATGGGGACTTGCCACCCACATCAGGAGTTTACAGATGGCTTTCCTCCCTGCAAAAAAAGAAGTTTAAATGAGTAGAGTGACATTCAGGATTCTCCTGAATTTTCAATCTTTTTTTTTTTTCATTCTGTTGGCATTCTGCAATACCAGTGCCAACATTTCGGTAGGGAGCCTCTTTATAAGCATATTCTCCTTCTTTTTCTTTACCACAGTTTCTAAGGAATTTAAAATTTCCAGGATGGCCCTGCCAGAGTTTTGTTTTTGTATGTGTTGACTAACTGGATTGCAGTGGAAGTTAAGGTTAAAACTGCTGCTTCTTTTTAGTCTTCTATTCCTGATTGTTCCCTGTACCAATGAAAGCCTGACACTTTTTTTTTCCTGAATATTAATTTTCTTACTAAATAAAAGATGTACAGCTTTTCCCAATACATAATAAGATCAAAGCATTTATTTATTGTTTGCAAGAACTGTGTTTAAATGATTAGGATTTTTGCATTTAGAATCAGAAGAAATGCATTTTCATACACTGTATAACACAACCCCTTCATGGAATGCAAATTCCAAAATAAACTTTTAACAGACATGACCTTGCTAGAATGTGGTATGAACTCCACTACTAAATTCTGAAAACACAGTGGCTATTATAACCACAAATTTATTGAGACTTTGCATACATTTACAAAAAATATGCTTCTCAGGATAAATGAGTGAAAACAATGCAGGAAAAGGGCATACAGCCTGAGGCCTGGAGGCACAAAATGGAAAAAGGTGCCATGGTAACCCTGCATGGAAACAGAGCCTGAAAATCTGGGACCTCAGATGTCCTGGAGAAGACAGCCAGTCAGAAATGCACAGCAACTGGATCAGTGAGGTAGATGTCACACACTATTCTGAAGTCTGTATGATGTTTTGGATGAAAGTGAAAAAGTTTTCATTAATTTTTGGAAAGTCTCAATAAATTTGTGGCTTCGGAATTTATTAGTGGCATTTATATCACATTCTGGAAAGGCCATTTTCATATGTGTCATTCTATCCTTTCAAAAAGATAAAAACAAAAGGGGTCATCAGTGTGTTAATTCCGACTTGTACTACTCAAGTTATCAAGCATTATAAAATTCTAGAGGGAAATCTTAGAGATGGCTTGTGGTACTGGACTGCTAGGCTGCAACCCTCCCAAAAAGTATTTTTACAACTTTTGTTTTTTGTTTTACTTAAATTCACTTGACTGTCCTCTTTTCAGATTTATATTTCAGCACAGATTTCAACTTTACAATAGAAAAAGTCACCTGACTTGAATGGGCTAGTTTTAAAATATCCTGGCATTTATACCAAAACAGAACCACATAGTAACACACAGTCAAAGGAACCATAAAAACTGGTTCCTTTGACCAAGTGTTACTCTGTGATTCTTTTTTGGTTTACATTAGTTTTATTTAACAACAGAGTATTTGTTCTCATAGCCATTATCATTTTTGTGTTAAAATCCTGTCATATTTATGCTTATGCTACTAGAGAGAGTCAGGTGATTATGCTTTATCATATGTTCCCCTGGTGCTAGAAATGATATGTCAGTGGGAGGTAGTTGGGAAGCTAAATAAAGCTGCAAGCAGCTTTTTGCCATTGGTTAAGGCTGCACCTGGTAACTGGTGTCTGAAGAGAGTGAATCAAAAATGAAAAAATGTGTAGTGACCTGCAAATGAAGTCAGGATGCAGAGTTAGATGCAACATGCTGGGAATATGAGAGAATCTGTTTTCTTTTCCTTTTTATCTCTTGAGGTTTTAATGCTTAAGACCAGTAGGATGATATCTGTTTTATAGTGTGTGTGTCTTTGACTGTCTGCATCTATTGCAGGTTGCACATGGGTGCACTATATGGATCTGACAGGAATGAGCTGAGAAACATTACTGTCGCCATTATTTTTTGTTTTACATATTTCATAGTCGGTCACATGTGGTATACACAATCATTAAAGTGGCTGTAGTTGGTAAGCATATCTGTGTATGTTGGGTTACAATGAGTTGTACTGTATAGTGCTTCTGATACAAATAAGCAGCAGTACAATACTGTGGCCAGTATTTACATATTTAGACATTCATTTGATTGCAATGAGACACTGGATGTTTACGCTGTAATTGGAGGGGATTATACTGTGTGTGTCTGAGAGGATCAAGCGGAAATACACTACTATACCCACTATCTATATAATTATTAATTTATTTGATGACAATCAAACATAAGAGGAGTGCATATTCATTTAAGTGTCTGTACTTGGAAAATTTGAGAGAGAGTGTGTGTGTGTGTGTGTGTGTGTGTGTGTGTGTGTGTGTGTGTGTGTGTGTGTGTGTGTGTGTGTGTGTGTGTGTGTGTGTGTGTGTGTGTGTGTGTGTGTGTGTGTGTGTCTACGCATGTGAGAGGGCAATCAGCTGAAATACATTATTGTGGCTGTCATCTAATCATTCTCATTCAATCATTCATTCATTTATTTAATGAGATTGAGATATCCAAGGCACACACAGTTTATCAAGTAGCTGCAATTGGTGGAAACAGAGACAATCTCTGGATGAAAATGAGTTACACTACCACTGTTTAATCATTGTATAATCACAGTTAAACAGTCATTAATCTGGCTTTGCATGGCTAGTGTATATTTGAGTAAAACAACCTAAAATACATGACCATGATTATTATAATTTGTTTGTTTGCATATTTATTTGTTTTGTTTTTTTTTTGTTGTTGTTTAGTTTGTTTTAATTCTGATATGTGAGGTGTATGCAGTCAATAAATTTGCTATACTGAATGGGTAGATGAAAGTGATTGACCCCAGATAACATCTGATCATAGTTAAATGGTCAATCTGATGTGTGTTTCATTAAAAGAAACTGAAATATATCACTGCTGATACTATTATTATTAACATGATCACAGCCAGACATCCATAGTAGTGAATAATGTGGCTTTAATGACTGGGTACTGAGACAGTCTATGGATAACAGGGACTGATGCAGCTGTCATTTGATCAAAGTTAAACAATAATTCTTCTTGCTTGACAGAGGCAGTATATGTTTAAGTTAAAAAAACTGAAGTATAATACTGTGACTATTATTATTTTTGTTTAATGTGATGATCTTCAGACAACTGAGGTATATACAGTCAAATAAAATTGTTATAAGGAGTGAGTAATGAGGCAGACAGTGGATGAAAGTGACTGACACAGTTGTCGTGATCACAATTAAACTGTCATAGAAATTGGTAATGCCAGTATGTGTTTGAATAAAACAAGTTGAGATACATTGCTAATGCTATTTTTATTTGATCACAATTGGACATCTGAGGTGTATTCTGTCAATAAAGAGATATAATAAATAGCTAATGAGGTATTCAGTAGATGCAAGCCACTGCTTCCAGCTATTCTTTGATCACAGTTAAACAGTCATTGTCCTGATGTAATATAGTCAAATCCCATTCCACTTACCCAGCTTGTACAGCTGCTTCCTGCAGTCCCACTTGCTTTTCATTCACCAGCTCACACTGATTAAACTGCTCTGTCATGATCTAAGGAATAATGTTTAAGCCAGCAAGTTCATTATTACCTTAAGCCAGACATTTGTAACGTCTGCTCATGAAGCAGATCAACCATAAGATTACTAGTAAAATGGATTATATAAATAGACTTATAATTCATAATCAATCAGTTATCAAGACAGTGGAAATTTTGAGTGATTTTATTATTAATCAACCATTTATAATCAAACCTTTGTCTCACTACAAACATTTATTACAGCTTTTGGGGTTATTGAATTAAATAAAGTAAAGCTTCCTAAATTTACTCTGAGTCTTGAACTGGTTTACAATGCTATAGACAAATTAAGGTTAAAAAGTTTCTGGTCCAGCTATTCCCCCTGCAGTGTTTCATAACTGCTTCAAACTGCAGTCTTTAAAATAATTATAAGCTGTCTTCCAGCTACTCATCAACATTTATCCAAGATTGTTTTACTTCCAGAAAACATGAAGCATCTTTGTACGTTACTGATTATAATTCAATTTCAGCTCTAAATAGTGACTGTAAAGTTAGAGCAAATATAGTAAATTTTATTTATTTAGTTAGTTAGTTATGTATTTATTGATATTTGATTACCCAGAAAGTCTGACTGGGTAGGAGCCCATTTTCAGTGGAGTCTTGGGGAGAAAAGTTCCAAAGTATTACAAAAATTTTAAGAATACCAATTTTACATTCTTTAAAAATAATACAAAATAATTATACCAAGGTAGATATAATATGAAAACACTGGTTAAGAATAGATGCAAGTTATATAACAATGATTTAATAGTTAAGAGAAATTTTAGCCTGTTTACAGAGAAATTAAAGGTAAGTTAGTATAATACAAGCAGGAATTGCAATACAAAGTGAGAGAAAAGCAGTCATATTTTTATATTTAGAGAAAAAGACAGGGGAGAGAAATTGATAGAAGTAAGAAGGGAATGAAAAAGGGACAGTAAGAAGGTGTAAGGTATGAATAGATATTTGTCCACATTTAGGGATATAATTTATCATAGTGTTGAGCAAGAAATGACACAGCTTCTGACTAAGAAGTCTTTCAGAATGGTCTTGAATAATGAGAGGGAGGGTATTGACCTGATTGATAGACATAAGGAGGGCCAGGCCTTAGCAACATGGTACATGTATAGACAGTCTCCATCAGATTTGATAGGCTTGTCGACAGACGGGTATTTTTGGTCATTCAATCTTAATGACTAACTGGGAACATAGTTGTATAAAATGTTATTCAGTGCTGTTATTTAGATGGATTATGGCTACTTATACAGTTTGTAACAAGCTGTGTACATTAGTTGATGGGATAGTTATAACCAATCTTGGCTTTTTAGTGCTATACATTGATGGGTTCTGAAAGGGGTATTTACTGCAAATTTAGTAACTTTATTATAGTGTTACTCAAGTTTTGATTTTTGTGATGGTTAGTAAAGAAGGGTGCACCATAAAGAAGTGTGGGGATGAGGTAAGTAGTGGCAAATATAGCTTTTGTTGTGTCAGTAAACGTTTTTGTCTTTATAAACCATCCCTAGTTTTTGATGCGTTTTTCCTAATACAATTTTCATTCCTAACAATTTGCTATGAGTAATGACTTCTCTAGTTCTATTATCAAGAGAACAGACTTTAAATTTTGTTTTTCCGTTTGGGATTTGGGGAAAAAGTAGTAGTTTGTTTTGTTTTTTGTTTTTTTGGGGGGGGGTTGTTTTTGTTTTTTGGTTTGATTATGAGTTGTGAGTTACAATGCCATGTTTCAGTTGTTGTTAAAGGTTTCTGAGTAATTTTTGGAGATGTGCCAGATAGCCAGATGTACAAATGACTGTGGAGTTATCTGCATACTATATTAGAAAGTCTGTTGTGTGGATGTGCAGAGGGTGTTGGTGAAAAGGTTAAAGAGGAAAACTCCAAGGATTAACCAGTGTATCAAAATAGTGTTTATACTTGTTAAAGGGCACAGGCTCAACAAACATAAAGCTTATATGATTTGAATGAAAATGAAACAAATACAACACACTACCAAGATCTGTTCATTGTTGCAATGAGTATTAGAACAAATAGAAATGTAATAACATATGACACATAGCTGCCCTGTGAGGAAGTTGGTGACTGAGTGTCCGCAGTCATCCCCTCGTGGGGTGGGATTCATAAAGAAGTTTGCACAACTGCAATGAGTTACACAGGAAGGTGTTGATACATGGTGCATGAAATTCTCACTCATCACACCTGAATATCCAGGAGGCAACACTTTAGAGCACTCAGCCGTACTCAGTACTGATAGGATAAGAAGTATAAGAAGTGACCAAATTGTTAATTAAGTATGTACAATTTGTAAGAAGTTCATTTAGAGAGGGATGTCATACTCATGGCACTTGTTTTCTGTTTCCAGGTCACATAGGTATTTTTACTCCAGGTACGTAAGGTTATTCCAGCGATGCTTTTCAAAACAAAGATTTAATAACATACATGCAGAATAGTATTAATACTGATTCTGTATTAATAGTACATGAAGAATATCACAGTACTTAGTAAGTTATTGAGAAAACATTGATTTGAATAGTTAATGGCAGGTTACAGCATTTGCAGTACGTTATTTCATCATCAACCCCTTTTTTTTCCCCCTCTTTTCTGCATAGGGTTGAGGTTATGTGTTAACTGTCACCATCTCTCTCTATTCAATGCCACACTTCTCCCTTCTTCAGCACGCATGTCTGACTGTTGCAGATCTCTCTCACAATCCATCCACCTCTTTGCTGGATACCCCAGCATGGGAAATGTCTCCTTCCTGTCTGTCCCAAACCTTTTTCACCAGGCTAAAATGTAAAAGATACTTTATAGTGAAACTAAGATTGCTAATTCCTGATCCTATTATATACATTTGTTATATGATAAATATTTCTATTCATTATTTGTACTTGACTGTGTGAACTAAATTGTAAACTATTATTGTTTATTTAAATGTTATTCGTGGAGCTTTTCTCCCCAGGCCTCCACTGAAAAAGGACCCATGTCCAGTCAGACTTTCCCGGTAATGAAACATAAAATAAATAAATAATTAATAATTAATAATTGTCTTCTGCCTTTCTGCACATTTTCCCAAACCACCATAATCTGTTCTCTTTGATCTTTTCTGTAAATTGAACTACTTTGACTTCTGCTGTTATGTCCTCATTTCTCTGTTCCACAGTGTGCATCCTATCACGCATCTCAAGCACTTCATTTCTATCATCATTTTCCTCAGTTGTTTTTCTCAGTCCACTGCAATCTCCATTCAGAGACTCCAAGTGGTGTGTGACATGCAAACAATTCATATTTAGCTTCTCTGACATATAGCAATAAAAACTATGTTCGTGGTGTAAACATTAATATGGAAGACTGATCTTTTTATAGAGCTCCAAATCACACAAGTTTTTGAAAAATGGGTTTGATATAATAGCTGGGGATTTGAATGCTTCTATGATAGAACTGGATTTTATGATATCGGGAAATAGTCCTACACAGTCACTAATAGGAACCGCTACAGAACAGAGATATTGTCAAACAGTAAAAGAACCAAGAAGAACAAAACAATGTACTGACTATAGTTAAAATTGAGAGAGTATTGGAAATGAGGACATTTAAATTCATCCAGAATGTGATGGCTTTGACCATCTGAGTATATCTTGGTCTGTTACTATTCCTACATTAAAATTGTTGGGAATGCATAAAGGTTTAAAAATGGCTTTCTACAAACATGATTATGAATCTATAAATATTGAGCTAAGGCTATGGATCAGACCAGAAATAATGAAAAACAATCATATTTTGCATTGTTGGAACTTTGAGCAGCTGAGTTTTTTACACAAAAAGATTGACTTTATTGTACAACAGAAGGCTATTATGTCACATTGCCCTTCATAGTCACCACCTTTTGAAAAAAATCAAGAGGCAGTTTTATCTTTGGTGAGCTTTTAAAGATACATGTAACAAGTTAAGGCTTTCCCAGGTTAAGGAAAAAAATTCCTTGGATGGTTTGATATTTAATAAGGAATTATGGACTTAAGCGTGCATTTTTCACTGAATCACATCAAAAGGGTCCATTTAAACATTTAAGAAGTTGCAGAACTGAGCAAAGACTAAAATGAGAATAGCTCTGAAATGGCATTTCTATATTAAAGCCAAGTTAATTTGACAATCTTTTTGTGGAAAGACTAATTACCATAAGAATTTTATTTCTAATAACATGAATTTAGATTTATGTCTGTTTTTTTCTAAGAATATAATTAACACACTGATTAGCTTAATTAATCCTTCTACATCTGCTGGATCTGATGAGTTAGAGGTTGTTTATGTAACCAAAACTGGAAAGCAAATTATGTAAGGTTTCTTGTGTTTGTATTAACACTCGTTTAGTTCAGTGTTTGTTTCAAGTGTTTGGCAAGATGCAATAGTTGTACCTATTCCTAAAGGGGCATTTCAACATGTATTGATAACCATCACACCATAAGTCATACCTGTATTTTATGCATATGTGTTTGAGCAAATTAAATGCGAATGCTTGAAACACTTTATGATTAACAATCCTTACTTATATCAGTATGATTAATGGAAGGGAAGATCATCTACAACTAACCAAATACATTTCTGTCAATCAGTATGGGGGGACTTGACCTTGGACTGGATACAGATGTAGTTTACATGGGCTTAGCCAAAGAATTTGATACCATCCTCCTTATGAAGTAGTGAAGGCTTTAAGGAAAAGAAAAATAAACAGTGTTATAATACAATAAATATAGAACTGGTTTGATTACAAAATATGTTATGTTAAAATAGAAGACTCCTTATCCCACAGCGAGAAGGTCTTATATGGAGTTGCTCAGGATTCTGTTTTTGGACATGTTCTCTTTAAAATCTTCATGAGCCATAACAATAATGATGTGATATGGGTCAGCAAGTTTGCCGATGACACAAAAGTAGGGAATGTGGTCAGCAATATAAAGGATCAGGAAGGTTCCAGGTCTATATGGATAAATTGGAGATTTAGTCAAGAATAACTGGTATGAAGTTCAATGTAAATAAATCAAAAGTATTGTATTTTTTGTGTAAATAATTTTTGTTATTCATGCATCTTGATCAGCAAGCTGTTGGAGACAGCAGACTATGTTACATATTTGGGTATAGTTACTGACAAAAACTTTCTTTTGAAAATAATCTGCTTATGACAATTAGAAAATGCTAGTTATATGTCAGGGATATAGTATATATTTTATAGCACTTCCAGTAGGAATGAAAATGCTAGCATTATACAAACAGTGATAAGGCCAGCTATTGAGTATTGTGCCTCTATTTGCTCATATTATATTTTCCAGTCAGATGATTAGGATGAGTTTCATTTTTTTTAACCAAATAGATTAGGAGTGTGAGGAAGTTAAGTTATAGTAAAAGGTTGGGAAAACTTAACCTGCATTCTGAAAGTTATAGAATGTTGCGAGGGGATCTCCTTCTTGTTTATAAATATATGAAAGATAATGATATCACTGCAACAACGGGGATATAAAAAATCATTATATTGGGACTAGAAATAATAATATGTCCATAGTGGTACCTGCTTTTGTTTCCTTAAGTGGAAGCAGATGCATCCACTGTCATACAGGTACACAACCATAATCTGATTTTTGACAATATATCTTCCAAAATCCATTTTCCATTTGAGAAAATGTAATTCAGTCTTTCATTTCAAATAACCAATATTACATTACATAAAATTAATTCTTATCTACCCAAGTCGCATATTCTCTCTTTTTACTGTTATTCTTATAATATCCATATATAATTATGTTCATATCTACATGATTTCTGTCATTAATATCCTCAAAAAAAAATCTTCACACAACTTTTTTCAGAGTTTACCACTTTTTTATATTTCAATGAGTAAAAAGGTCACACAGGAAAACCAATTGGTTAAAAAACACAAAAAGAGAAATCTAGCAAAGCTAGTCTTTCCACTGTGTGATACCTTAAATATATTGTAACAGAGGCAACATGGGATATATGCAAATTACCCTTTAAGGATATCAGGTGTTTCAGCTAAATGGCTATTCTGAATGCCCATGACCTTTTCTTTTACTTTTACTTTTTGTTAGTCGGGATATTTTATAGACACACTAATGTTTATAGATATCAGTTGGGTACGACAACCCTGTGTTTCCAAAAGTCAAACACTCTTTTTATGCTGTGCTGATAATGCCATAAGAAGGCAGAAACATGCATGTCCACAGCTGGAGGATTTGGCTTTATTTGCCTGAAATTGTCCATAAATATACTTAAAAGTAAAAGAAAAACTCATGGACTTTCAGAAGTTCCATTTAGCTGAAACAACTGATATCCTTAAAGGGTAATTTGCATATACTCATTGTTGCCTTTTTTACAAGAGGTTTAAGGTATCACATAGTGGAAAGTCTAGCTTTGCTAGATTTTTCTTTTTGTGCTTTTTAACTTTTTTATATTTCAAATAAACACATACTGTTGCCTTTTCCTTACTGAAAAATAAACACAGTCTTTCAATGTTTTTTTTTTATATGGCACATTCCCCTTTAATTATAGCCTATATACTATCAGCCTCCATAAAAATCCTGAAAGTCTACTGTCTTAGTGCACCACTTTTACTTACTTTACTAGCTTTAATCACTTCAGTTGGTACATTTTCCCATGGATTTACCTTATAATACTGTTTCATCACATTGTTATACTACATTCTTCTATCTTTCTCTATATCATCAATTTTTATTTTCCATGATAGTATTTTTTCCAGATAGTTTTTAATTTCTTCATTAACATATTCTTTTTCTCTTTCTTATTCTCATCATCCCTCAAAATTGTTTGTACTTATATTTAAATATTCTTACTATGAAAGTCTCGTTCTCTTTCCTTTACCCACTTTAATACTTTATCCAAGTTTAAAGAACCAATATAAACAGATGAATTTAGTTACCTCAGTCTCCCTTCATCTTCACTCATATACAAAATACTTGTTTTCACTGGATTTAATCTTGAACCACATATGAAAGAAAACACCAGTTGCACAATTTCCTTTTCATATTTTAATGGGATTATATACACATTTGACATATATGCTATTTTCTCCATTAATACCAAATTTACCAGATAAACCTTTTTTCCTGAAAGCTAATTTATATATCCCCCTCAGAAAACATTTATTTCATGTCATTTATCAAACCTTCCCAGTGCATCATAACTACATCATTTTTCCCAAATGTAAATCCTAACAAAGATTCTTCATTCATTGAAAAATAAACACCCCCAGTTTTCAACATATCACCCAAACCCTTACTTTTATATTTACTCATGGTCATTCCCATTTCTTTTAAAAGTCCATTTAGATAGATCAAAACTTCCCTCATCCATATTTTGTTCTTATCAACTACATCTATACCACTGCTTATTTCAAAACTACTGCAATACCCCCTTTTCCTTCACATATCTAGCATGTTTCATTTTATAAACTACTTCTTTCATTATCACATTGATTACTAATAAAAACAATATTCTACTTATACAACATCCTTTTCTTAAACCACACTTCATGCACATTTCTTTACTCAAAAAAAAAACTAACAGAACAATGTACCAATGGAAACTTTGATGCAAAACTTTCAGGTACAAAACCCTTCCTCAGTGCTAAAACATCAAAATTGTTTTAAAAAAAACTTTGCTACCTTCAATACTAGTTATATTGTATACTTTGCTATCTGTAAGGCATGCAAAAGCTTTTATGTTGGAAAATCCATAAGGAGATTAAAAGACAGAATCATTGAACATAAATTAAATATTACATTAAAAGTAATGACTAATTATTTGGCTAAGCATTTTGAGTTGCTGGTCCATTACATACTTTTAATTTTAGGGTTATTGTTAATAACAAATATATTAGGAGAGGAGATATTAATAACAAACATGAGATTAGGGAATATAAATGGATTTTACAATTACAAGCTGATATTTTTCCTGGTATTAATCAAACTGAAACATTAAAGCCGATTCTTAAATTCAAACAGGCATGTCTTAAGTAATGCTTATTACTTCTAGTTACTTTTTTGTTTGTTTATTGTGTTTTAATTGATTCATTACATTAAGTTTTTTATTGGCTTTGTGACATTTTAATGATATATAAAATGTGTTAATAATTTTGATGTTTTAGCACTGAGGAAGGGTTTTGTACCCGAAAGCTTTGCATTATTTCCATTGGTATGTTGTGTTCATGTTTTTGTTTTATGCTATTTTACGAGTACTACTTTATTTTGACTTCAGATATTGGTTTGATATTTCTTTACTCAGCCACCCATTCACTAACACTCTCACTCTATTATTTTGATATACTGGCATACACAGTCTCCTAATTCTAGTACCTATTCCATACTTCTCAATAATATCCCTCAAAGTACCATGTCCTACTGTATCAAATGTCTTGCTAATATCACCTACTATAGGCTTCTCATCCTCCCTTGTACTTATATCATCCACAATTTTTCTCACAACCATAAACAGCTGTTGGTGTTGTGCCATATATGTTTTCTTTCAAAATATCACTCATCCTTATTTCCATTCTGCTCTGTATTATTCTCATATTTTTTTTTTACAGATTTCTCACTGGCTGGAACTTCAGAACAGTTGTTAGTATCAATCCCTTCTCCTGAGCTCTCTTCCTGCATACAGTCTCTCTCATCGTTTTCCCCTCCCATTTTTTTAATCTGCTACAGTTTTTTCTTCACAAAGTTCATCATCTCCCTGCATGTTGTTGTCCTTCCTTGTGCATGGTTTCTTCTTTTTCCTCTTCCTTTTCATTATTTACTGTCTGCTCTTAACATTCCATCCAAGTGTCCCTTTTATTACACAGCCTACATTTAAGCACAAACTTTCTTGCTGTATGTCCCTTCTCCCCACACTGTTTACATTGTACTTTGTCACAATCATTAATAAAATGTGAGAAGTCTCCACAAAAGAAACAGGATTTAGGCTGGTCAGCATATCTTAATATCATACCATGACCAGCCACAAAAATAACACTTGGAAAGTGTATCACTATGTTTTTTTTCCACATTTTAAAACAGCTTCCAACCTCCATTCCATAAGTTTCTGTCATCTAACTTTCACAATATCATCAACAATTTCACATAGACCCTACATGCATTTTTTAACTTCACCTTCTTCCAGTTCATCAGTGATGAACTGCAAGGTACATTTTTTTAACATTTAAGTTACTACCAAAAAACAAATAAGTGTTTCAAGGATTAGTGTCCTTCCTTTTGTTACACAGTTCCAGAAATGTCATCATCAGTCCCTCAGTTTCAGACGTTGTCACAAGAAATCGCTGTCCCAATATATATAAAACATTGAATTTCTTGAGCTTTAAAACACAGAACATTTATCAAATCATCCCATTCATAATATCTGTGCATTACAGGATCATTTTTTTGTTGTTGTCACAGCTGGTTTTCTCTTCATTTTAAAGAGTTTTACTTACAGTTTGCTGATGCTTTCCTTTTCTGCCTGCTGTCACCGGTAACTGCATTATCTGTCGCTGCAAAACCAGACACCTTCTAGTTTATTGCTGCTTTCCTCTTTCACTTTCTGGTACTGCTGCATAAGTTGTTACTATTGGATTCTCTGCTGCCACATCACCTGGCTCCTTTACCATTTTACCATCTTCAGTGGTTCCAAAGAAAATTATGTGCCATTTTATCCCATAAAACAGAGAAATTTTCACACTGATAATTCTGCTTGATTATTTTTAACAGAACATCATATGCAAGCCCTCCTGACACTAGTTATGTTATATGCACTACTTCAAAATACTCCCTTAATTCCTTCTCCATGGAGACAGCTAAAAACTGCTTATTTGTAACATCCACCACACAGAAATCTTTGTTTACTTCTGAAGCTCCATATTGAACAAAATTGTCTCCAAATTCTCATTTTTCCACCTCCGAACTCCATAGCTTTCTCTCCTTCTCCATGTTGCTGCTTCCCTTACACCTCCTCTTTGCTGCTGTAGAAGTTGTCCAGCATTATCTAGCAGCTCCAAAGACTAGGAAAAGTTCCCCAATGAGCTGGCCAAATTTCTTCTAGTAGCATAAATAGCACCTCAGGTCTCCCCTGAAAAGAGACCACTATCCTAGTGGGACTAACCTGGTCAACAAAGAATAAATAAATAAATCATACTGGATGCAATTAGTGAAAACTTTAAAATTCATTCATCTGAAAAATGAATTATTTTGTTAAGTGAATCCAAGAGACAATAAAAACAATCAGTATATCTACAGATAGATGAGTTAAAATTATTACATCATCAATTGCTTGAAGCAGAAGACACAGAAAAACACAATGGCAATGATTGTTATCCTTAAGAAATGATTGCCAGCACAATTTCTGAGGGCCAGCAGTGATTTCCTTCTTTTGGGATACGTCTCCCTTCTTGTTGGTGGTGTGATTAAACAGCTGATATACATATACATGAGTATATGGCACTTAGTTGTATACTTGTATCATCATCAGGAACAAGAGCAACAAAAGCTGGTCAAACAAAAAAATCAACAAAAAAGCAGCATTTTTTACATGGTGTAACCTGCTGTGTGACCCCACACCTCTTGCTAATTATATATACCAACTCTGAGATCACTCTTCAGTAGTGAAGGACAAACTCCCCACTCCCACCCTTCGTAATCTCACACTGAAAAAAATGTAAGTTTTCGATCAGCTGATTTTCATTCAGCTGGGCTGACTTTTTTTTTTGTATGATCACACCATTCAACCACCTCAATGCCACCTAAATATATTTATATATATATATATATATATATATATATATATATATATATATATATATATATATATATATATATATATATGGGTCCCCTTCAAACGGTCGACATTTCACAATGTCGACATTCATATGGCTGAGACCATATGATCGACATTTGAAATGTTGACCATGTGGAACTGGCATCTCCCTACAGTGTGGAATGGAAAGATTTCCACTTCCGTACTGTAGTGCGATCTCGGAGTTGGTATATTTAAGTGCCGGGGGGTGTGGGGGTGCAGGGGGGCTAGCAGCATTAAGGTAAGTTTTTTTTTTTTTTGTTGATTTTTATGTTCCACTTGTATGGTCGACATTTCAAATGTCGATCATATGGTCTCGATGATATGAATTTCAACATTGTGAAATGTCAACCATATCAAGTAGAACCATATACATATATATATATATATATATATATATATATATATATATATATATACTAGACAATCTCGAATAGTGGAAAGTGCAGTTAACCGAAACTACACTATGCCGAATCCGCAAATGTGGAATCCGCCGCTATCATGATGTTGCGTTCGTGACGTGTGGTGTGGTTTGTGGATTTATCTGGGGTTTCAGGTAAGTGTCGTGTTTTTGAGGATAATGGTTAGGGATTTTAGTGTGTGTGAGTGTGTGCAGTGGTGTTTTGTGTGTGTTTGTGTGTTTAGTGCGACCTCGCAGTTAGAATATATAAGTAGGGGGGTGTGGGGGGTGCAAGGGGGCTTGCCCCCCTGCTTATAGATAGGTTAAGTGTGTTTGTGTGTGTTGTTATGTTTGTTTAGTTAGGTAGGTGTATGTGTGTGTGTGATTATGTCCTGGTTTGTGTGTGTGTGTGTGTGTGTGTGTGTGTGTGTGTGTGTGTGTGTGTGTGTGTGTGTGTGTGTGTGTGGTCACAATTGTAGTGTTGTTGGTGGGTTTTCATGTATTTCATGGGATTTCGACTTTATTATTTAAAATACTGAAATGAATGATTCAGTATTTCAAGCTTGTATAGTGAATATACATATATATATATATATATATATATATATATATATATATATATATATATGTGTGTGTATGTATAGTTGTTGTCTATGAGGTGCCCCCCCCCCACCAGGGGAATGCATAGGGGCTTACCCCTCTCTGCAAAACACTGATTTTACTTTTTTGTTCTTCTGCATTTTGGGTATTGTTTTTAAATGCTTTTCATGCTCAGGATTTTGTTGTTTGATGTTCCATTGTAAAACCAAAACTATCACTGTAATAAGGATTGTACTTGGTCATACTAAGTCTGTTCTCAGAACAGAAACTACAAATAATAGGCAGCAAACCATATTACCTAGCCAGTTCCTAACACAGTTTACCTGTGTAAAACATTTCTAGCTTTTCTTAATTTAGTCAATTTCGTTGTGGAGCAGAAGCTACGGCTTTACTGAAATCCAGGCAGAACATAGCCACAATTTTAGGAACAAAATAGGGTTCAGTTTGTTCCCATAGTGTTGCCCACTTTTAACAAATTATGTGGCATTTTAGTGTCTTTCATTCTGTTGAAATATATTTAATATAAAGTATTTACAAATTGTCAGTCGATGAAATGGCAGTTTCAGTTTTGTGACCCCACTATTTATAGAGCTCGTACTAAATTAGGACTGTCAGTATAAATACTGCACAGAAGACTTAAAAGCAAGTCAGGGAAAAGGGTGTACTAAAATTATTTATTTTATTTTTATTTTATTTTACATTTATTGACCAGGATAGTCCGACTGGATGCATGTCCATTTTCAGCGGAGGCCCAGGGAGAAAAGCTCCAAGGTAAGCAGATACAAAATTACATATTACAAATAGAATACAAAAACAACAACAACAACAAATAGAATATTTACAGTAACTACATAAGTAAGCAAGTTAAACAAGTTCCACGGGTTAGAGTTAATTCTGAGTGAAAGTCAGGATTACATTACACAGTAAGCTGATTAACAGATTTTACACATTCTAGAGGAAAGCTAGCCAGGCTTGATACATTGACATATCCAGTTTAGTGCCAAATGTTGTTTGAGTCTAGTTTTAAATTAACCTATGGTGGAAAGTAAAGTAATATCAGCTGGAAGAGAGTTCCAGGATCTACCTACAGAGTTTGCAAAGAGAGAGAGTCACCAGCTGTATTATTAATTTTGTTTGTCTGAATTAGTAATCTGTTAGAGAATCGAAGCGGTCTAGGATTGTTATAGGGTCATAGGTAGGTACTAGGCTATTGGCCCTAGGGCCTATATAAGCCTAGCCAAAAATGTACCCTGGCTTTCGCCACCCAAGAAAATTATTTTCCTGTGCCCCTGTCGAGCAGAGCCACAGAAGTGATCCCTGGGGTGAATTTCCTATTTCCCATCCAATCATCAAGATTTTTCTTGAAGAGTGCTAATGAGGAGCTCTGTTTGACATAGATAGGTAGTCTGTTCCAGAGTATGGGAAGTCTCTGGGACAGGAATCTATCCCTCCAGTGTGTTCTGTTTTTCGTGGTGACAAGGTTTAGGTCCCTAGAGCCTGTAGCTTGGAGGGATTGGGATTTCTTTAAATGGAGCGTGTCCAACAGCTCTGGGTTTGACATAGCTTTGTATGTTAGGCAGAGATTGCCTGGGAGTAGGTGATATGCGACAGAGTAAAGCTGGAGTTTTTTGAGATGGTCTACGTAGGGCATCTGTTTGAGGCCAGTAATCCTCTTTGTGAGGTATTTCTGTGGCCTTTCCAGTTGTTGTAGATGTCTTATGAGGTACATACCAAAAGGGGCATTGTACTCTATAATGGGTCTAATGAGTGATGAGTAGAGGGGAACAATAACCTCTTTTTTTCTGGATGAGAAACCTTTTGTGATGAGGTGAGCCACGTAGAAGGATTTCCTGACCACTGTGACAATGTGATTATCAAAGGAGAGACTAATGTCCACCTATGTCCCAAGGTCTCATCACATTTTCGGCATTAAGTAGACTACCAGCTATGTGGTAGTTCATGGGTACAGAGTTTTTACCAAAGGAGATGACAATACACTTTTTGGCATTGAGCTTCAGGCCATGGCTTTGACACCAGGCATTTGTCTCAGTGAGGCCCTTTTGTAGTATGTCCACATCGTTAGGAGTTTCGATTATGGCTCCTAGTTTTCAGTCATCTGCAAACTTTGTTAGCCTGTACTTCAGAGAAGTAGATACCAAACAGGAGAGGACCCAGGACTGAACCCTGTGGTACTCCACTTGTCACTGGACTGAAGTCAGATTTGGAGTCTGCTGCTTTAACAGTGTGGGTTCTGTCCATGAGCCAGTTGGCAACCCATCCTGTTACATAGGGATTTATACCTAGTTTAGTGAGCTTATCTATAATTCCAGAGTTGGTGATGGTGTTGAAAGCCTTGGCGAGATCTAGATAAGATGTGCGAACCACCTTACCTTCATCTATGGCTTTGGTGACTGCTTCAAAGAAGTCAATCAGGTTTAGGATGCATGATCTGCCTTTTATAAATCTGAACTGGGTAGGGTCCAGAGTTTGGAGATTACCAATGTCTTTGTTTATGAGTTCCATGATGATACGTTCCATGGCCTTGCAGACCAGGCTCATCAGGCTAATGGGGCGGTAGTTTCCAGGGTCCGTCGTGTCTTCCCCTTTGCGGAGTGGGATAACCGTCATGGTGCGCCATTCAGTGGGCACAAAGCCTGAGGTGAGGCTATGATTGAATATGGTACTTAGGTAGGGTGCCAGTTCATTCTGTAGTTCATGTAGAATGCAGCCTGGGATATTGTAAGGTCCCATGGATGTTGTGTTTCTGGGTTTGGAGAGTGTGTTTTTTACCTCTGCAGCCGTGATTACAGGAACTTTGCATTCTTCCGGTATAGAGATGGGCCCTCTAGGGGGTGAGGGGGGGTAAAGTTAGCACTGAACCTATCTGCCAGGATGTTGGCAATATCAGCTGGTTCTGTATATTTAGTGCCATTGTGCTGTAACTCAGAGCAGATCTGAGTGTTGCCATTGAGATTCTTGACATAGCTATAGAATGCTTTGTGATTGTCTTTAAAGTCAGTAGCAATTTTGTTTTCGTAACTAACTTTGGAGGATTTTATTAGGGGATCTCAGCTTCTTACTGAGTTTGACCAGGGTGTTCCTCCAGTCATGAGATTTTACTCTTTTTTGCAAAAGTTTCTTTCTTCTGTTGTAAAGTTTGATTATGGCAGAGGACCACCGGATTGGCTTCTTTTTTTGGAGGATAGCATCTTGGTTCTGTTAGGGATGGCATGATCCATGCACTTGTGTAAGCACTGACACTTATAGGGGGTGATAATATTTTTAAGTGTAGGAGAATTGTCCGGATTATAAGGATTTTATAGGCCATAATCAGTTGGTTATACTGGATTAGGCTGGGTAGTTCAAGCTACCCAAGCTGGTTTAGATTGATGCAATGATGTGTCCTAAAAGGCAGACCAGTGGCAAACCTGGCAATGTGGTTGTAGCAGACTGAGAGTTTGTTAAGGACAGTCTTGTTTAAATTAGAGAGTAGAGGGGATGCATACAGAAGAGTTGAAAGAAGGTGAGAGCGAGCTATGGCAATTTTAGCTGGAAGGGTTAGAAAGGCTTTTATTCTGTAAAGTGACCCTAGTTTTTTATTGATGGTTTTGATAGACTGGTTAACATGCAGGTTGAATTTTAGATTGTTATCTATAATGACATCTAATAGTTTTGTAGAGGGGTCAGGAGAGATTATTGTGCCATCATTTGCAGTTATGGTAAAGGTGAAAGCAGTAGACCTAAGTGTTGTTGAAAATAACAGCATTTTATTTTTTGGGGGATTTAGGATCAGTCAACATTCAGAAAGCCAGTTTTCTATTGTATTAAAGGTGGACTGGGTAGCTGACCATAACTCTGTTGGAGATGTGGCCAAGCAAATCAGGGTAGAGTCATCAGCGTATTGGATAAAGCTGACTTTTGGGATGACAGTATAAAGGTCATTAATGAAGATGGAGAACAGCAGGGGCCCTAGTATAGAGCCTTGTGGTACTCCAAGGGTGTTAGGTAGTAGGTTAGAGAGTTTGTTCTGCCAAAGGACAGCCTGATGTCTACCATTCAGATAGGATTGAAACCATTGAAGGACTTTAGTATCTAGACAGAATGTTTCAGGGTGAGGATTAAAATTTGGTGATCAACCATATCAAATGCCTTGGAAAGATCCAAGAAGAGGGCTGAGGATATGTAATTATTGTTGCAATTATGGTTTATGGTGTTGGTAAGAGCTAGGAGGGCTGAAGTAGTGCTGTGGTGAGGTCGGAAGCCATGCTGAGTATCTGCCATAAGGTGATTCTGGATTAGGTGGTGCATGAGTTGTCTATGAATACATTTTTCCATAATCTTTGGAAGTGGAGAGAGTATAGCTATTGGCCTATAATTGGAGAATTCAGTAGAGCTGTCTCCTTTGTGAAGTGGGATTACATAGGATAGTGGGAATGTTAGCTTCTACTATGGTTCGATTGATTAGTATTGAGATGGGGTAAACAATAGCATCAGATGATTTTTGTACGTACTTGGCAGGGAGTTGATCAGCAGAGAGTGTAATGGGTTTTAATTTTTTGATCAAGGTACGGATAAGTGACGTGGCGACTGGTTGGAAGTTGAACAAGAGTAGGTTTCTAGGGGTGGTACTTTCAGCGTGAGGGGAGCTAGGAGGTAGTTGACTAGCTAAGGCTTGAATTCTTTCAGTAAAGAATCAGTTAAAACTGTCTGAAACATCCTCAGGGGGTTTATCAAAAGTAGCAGCGGGGATATGGGTTAAAGTTTGTCCAGCATGTAGTAGATTATTTAAACCTGCCCAAAACTTCTTTGGAATATTTTGATTTACTGTCTGTAAATTACAGTAGTATTGTTTTTTTGTCTTGTAGAATGGATTTTTTAGTTTCATTCCTAGATTGCCTGTATTTAATGTGATCTTGGGGGTCTTTAGTAGTACACCATAAAGCCCATGCTTTGTTTCTAAGAGTAATTTTGAGTTTAGACTCTTTAGAAAGCCATGACTCAGTTTTTGCCTTTGCTCTCTTTGAACGAACAGGTGCATGCAAATCAAGGATCTCAAGGAATTTGTTGTTAAAGTCTACAACTGCTTTCTCTAAGGGGAGGTGTTTTAGAATAGACCAATTACATGAGTTTAGTTCTTGTTGGAATTTGGCAGGGTCAAAGTTTTTTTGTTTCTAACTTTTCTGAGTAAGGGTTGTTGTGGGTTAATGGCTTTGTGCTTAATTATATATGTGAGAAGGTAATCACTTAGGTCATCAGGGAGGGTACCAGAGGTGTACAGTTGGGGGTGACTATTTATGAGTACCCAGTCAAGTATGCTTTCTTTTTGGTTTGGTTTACCTATCCTGGTAGGGGTGGATGTGATTTGTGTAAATGCATGCAGGCTAATATAGGTGGTTGGGAATTCTGAGGAACAGCTGTCCCAGTCTATGTTAAAATCTCCAAGTATAAGGGCTTCTTGGGGGTAGTGACATGATAGCCAGTGCAGGGTATCTTCAAGTGTAGATATACTGTTACCTGGGGGAATGTACATACAGATGATATTAATGCATTTATTTTTATTAAGTTGCAATTTGGTGACAAGAATTTCTGAGTTATTAATCTGAGGTGGTTGTATTACATCTATGGTGACATTCAACTCTGATTTATAGAGTACAGCTACCCTCACCCCCCTTCTTGGAAACACAATCCAGCCTGTGAATGTTGTACCCAGGTGGTAACACTTCATTGTCTGTAGTGTTAGGTTTTAACCAGGTTTCAGATAAACAGAGAATCTCAGGGGAGTGGACAGCAAGGAGTGCATGCAGTTCATGTACCTTGTTATTAATGCTTCTAATATTGAGATGACAGGCTAGGAGAGAGTTAGTTGGCCTATTAATTGTAGGTTTATAGCTTAGATTATAAGTAGAGGGGGTATGTATATCTAAAGTGGGTGGGCCAGGGTTGGGGTGAATATCACCACCAAGTATTAGGTTAGGTCTATACTTAGTGATGAACTTCAAGAATTTGTTTACAAGTTTGTGGTAGTGTTTGGAGCTAGAGCTAATGTGCCTGGGGTTGATGTGTTGATAGAGTGAACAAGATGTTGGACAGGACACAGTACTGTAAATATGGTTGAAGGGGGGGAATTTACAGCTGGGGTAATAGTATGTCCTTTCGGGACCTGAAATCCCATGAGAAACTGGTTTTCATACAAGGTAAGGAGGTATAGGGTGAGCAAGAGGGGTAGTAAAGAGGAGTATATCATTATTTGTGATACAGCTAGTGAGTTAAGGAACTGTTTTGCCTGGTGAAGGGGGGTGGAGGAATGCCAGATGAAAGCTAATAAGTGCTATTACAATGTAGGTAGAAGAATGGGGTGGGAGGAATTATCCCAGATGAAAGCTGATAGGATCTAGTAAGTGGGGGAGTGGCTATTGTACTATAAATTTAGAGGTACTGGGGCGGGTGAAAATTGGGGGCAGGGAAGGGAACAAAGTGAGCCCAAGCATAGCTAGGGCCAGCAGAGTGGGACTATTGCAGTTTACAAGGTTTCCTAAGGCTTAGAACCAACACAGGAAACAAAACAAACCAGGAAAAATAGACCAATTTAATGCACAAACACAGGTTAAGCACTTTTGTCAAAGTAGATCCACAAGACTTCCTCAGAACAAAAGAAATGAATCACCAAACAGTTTAAATATCCCTCCCACAAGTCACATGTAAAATAACATCCAATGAAAACACATACAAAATCAGCAATTAAGACAAAACCATATGAATATTTAAATATGTACAAATAAAAATATTGAAATATTAAATATAGAAAGATCTCAGCTTTAAAACACTTGAAATAGAAATACTTTCATTGAGTCCAGGAAAAACACCTGTATTGAGTCTGATTTGCCATCGCAACTCTTTAAGCTCTAAAATTTCATTCCAAGGGCCCCCCCCTGGGATTTCTATTAACATGATCAATGGCAACAAACCCAAAAACGTGATCACTGTTCTCAAAAACATGTTTTGCAAGGGCATTATTCATGTTAACCTTTCTAATATCAAGGGAATGTTCATAAATGCGTTCCTTGAACCTACGCTGAGTCTTTCCCACATAAAAACAATTGCAATTTTTACACAAAGCTAAATAAACAAGGTCCCTAGTGTTACAATTATTAAAAAAATGTATGGAAATCCTCCTTCCATTTACATAGACCTCATTAAGTTCTATTAAAAACCTACAGTAATTACAAGAACCACATTTGTGGGCACCTTTCTTACTTGTGGAGACCCATTTGTTGTCTTGACCTACTGTTTTCAATATATCTTTAAAACATCTCCCTTTTCTGTAAACCATTTTTACTTCCTCTTTATAAACCCCTTGTAGTTCTTTATAAACAGAAAAAACATGCCAGTATGTATTCAACATTTTGAAAATGTTTGAACATTCAGGGGTATATGTAGTAATAAAAGAAATATGGGACAAATTACTAGCTCCAGCTTTAATCTCCTTATCCATTACAGGGGTGTTAGTCCCAAAATTACATAGTAGAGGGGGATAGAAACCTCTATTTCTTTTGTCTCGCACCTCAAAATACACTTCCTCAATAAGTGCACCAGGATACCCCCTAGCCAAAAACATTTCAATAAGTTTACCAGCTTCCCTAAAAAAGTGTCATCCTCAGAGTCATCCTTGTCAGCCGAATGAACTGAGCTTTTACCAAACCTATTTTTCCTGGAGTGACTGGTTTGTTTTGTTTCCTTTGTTGGTTATTAGCCTGTGGTTTGTTTCCTAAGGCTTCCTAGAGCTGTAAGGTAAGTATTTTAGCTCTTAATTATGCTAGCTGTAGGTTTGCTGTTTTTAATAAAATTTTTAGTGAAAGTGTTAAAGTTTATACAAATTTAGGGTAGTTTTTAGGTTAGAGATACTATTATTAGAGGGTAGGGGTAGACTAGTTAGGGTTGGGAGTTAGCCAATTTGTAATGGGGACAAACTATAGGTGCTTTAGACCCCAGTCGGCAAGCTTACAGTTTAAAATGGAGAACAGTATTAAGTTTCCATCTTGGCAGTTTGTAGTGGCTGATTTCAGTTTACTGTATTCAGGCAGGGTTCAGCAGGGTAGCGTCCTCCTAGGTCAGAGAGCACTTTTTGGGATTTTATATCAGAGGAGCTATCTGGAAATTAGAGTAGAGCAAGATAAAATAAATAGTTAGGTAAGAGGCAGTTCAGTACTATTATTACAAACCAAGGAGCAAGAATTAACAAGTATATCGGTTATCTGGGATAGGGGACTGCTAGTAAGACATAGGAAGACATTAGTACATTCAGCACACAGTTAGCAATTTAATCAGACTTTACTTTGTGTTTTTTTCTAGCACAGATCAGGTCAGTTAGGTCTATTTCCCCTACAGATCACAAAGCCAGTCATAAACAGCACATATACTGCACAGAACAGTAGCTATTCACATTAATTACATTATTTACACTAACCTACAAGCTCCGTGAAGCTACGAGCTATGGTTTGTATAAGCTGTTTAACCTTTAGCAAGTGAGCTACAGAGGATATTGCTTCATTTATTCCTTTTCTTCTAAAGGTTTACTTTAATATTTTGATATTGCATTTCCTCCATTTTTGCTAAGAAAAAGGAATCTCCATGACTGTCATCAGGTTTGTGTTTAATCAAGAATGGATTTTTTTTCTAAAAACATTAGCCTTTTTGTCACGGTCCCCTTCAATAAACACATCACACTAAATGACATTTGACAACCTTTATTAAACTTCCATAAACATTATTTTATTGATCAATATTATTTATTAATCACAACATAAACATCCATATAACTGTTAACTAGGATAGCATGACCTCGCTCACCCTGACCAAATCAGCGTCCTTACCTCCACTCACTTATTTTACTTATCAAACAGCGTCTAAACGCTCACTTTCTTTTCCCAACTCATTGAAATGAACAACTAGCACCAGAGGGGGGAAACAAGAAGGACAAGTCTACCCCTCTTCTCCACCTACCCAAGTTTATAAAATAATCTCAATCCCCTCTGTTCCACAAAAAAGGGAGGGAAGGCGGGCAGCAAGTTCATGCCAAAATGTGATTCCTTACCCAGTTACACTTACATAAAAACAATTAAACTCCTCCCTACCCTTACCTCATTTCCTCCCAAGCATCCTACATTCCCATTGAACCCTTTCTCCCCCCTACCCTGTTAATTCCCACTACTATTTCGACCTAACCCCCACCTGAAGATGTCCCTGGACAAATTGGTTTGTTACCAAACCTCATTTGCCCTAGTCCCCTTCGATAACCACATCACAGCAAATGACATTTAATGACCCTTATTAAACTTCCATAAACATAACTTTATTGACCGATATTATTTATTACTCACAACATAGACATCCATTTAACTGTTAACTAGGGCCGTGTGATCTCACTTACCCTGACCAAATAAGCAGCGTCCTTACCTCTGCTCGCTTATTTTACTTATCAAGCAGCATCCAAACACTCACTTTCTTTTCCCAACTCATTGAAATGAACATCCAACATCAGAGGGAGAACAGAAGAAGGACAAGCCTGCCTCTCTTCTCCGCCCACCAGCCTGACCAGGCTGTTCCCCCTCATTCATACCAAAACTTCCAACAAAGCCTTCCAAAACAAACCTAACCATACATCAAAAGTGTTGAAGCCAAACATCATTCAGTGTACTCCATCCTCCCTGAAACAAACTGCTCCCTGTCATCGATACATAAAACCAGTTAAACCCCTCTCTACCCTTACCTCATTTCCTCACAACCATCCTACATTCCCATTGAACCCTTTCTCTCCCCAAGCCTTCTTCCCCTACCCTGTTAAATCCCACCAAACACTAATACATGCGAGAGGTGCAATTATACAGCAAAATTGGAGGCTAAGCTCTCTCAACCCAAGACTGGATCAAACAGTCAAGAGGAGAAGGGAAATACTTGCATCACTCCACCAGTCTCACATAGACCCATTAAAACCAGCACCAGCAAAAACCACATATAAATACATGAAAACATACTCAGAGGCTCTAAATAAATATCTGCAAAACCAACAGAGACCTCCAAAGCAAACATCCAAGCAACCTTCACCCCCCCAACTCAAACCATGAAACACATACTTCACAAAACCAGTGTGCTATGCAATCACAGCCCTTAAGGCAAAATAACATACCCAACATACTAGTAATAGGTGACTCTGTAGTCAGGTACACTGATGTCCCATTCACTAGGCTGAATAAGGAGAAGGTTACTGTCAGCTGCCTGTTGGGTGCCAGGATCCGCCACATAACACAAGCACTCAGGTCACTCCAGAACAAGTACAAATATGACTCTGTCATTGTCCATGTTGGTGTGAATGACCTGAGCCATACCTCCCAAGACTACATGAAAAGAGATATGGAAGAGCTCTCTGATCATGTAGCCCAGGCCGGTATGACCCTGACCCTGAGTAGCATCCTGTTCTTACCAAGAATTATACCATGGTATAAAGAAAACATTCTCAATTTCAACAATTGGCTAAGTTTCTGGTGTCATTCAAAGGGGATCCAGTGTCTGTCTGCCTGGAATGACATGCTCGACAAGCCATGCTGCTTCGCTAGAGACGGCTTGCACCTGTCACCCTTAGGCTTTCAAATACTGGCCAAGGCTCTTGCCACACCCATAGTGCCTTTTTTCGGCAAGGCTCAAAAGACAAACCCACCACCTTAAATACCACAAGTAACAAAAAACTGAGGGTAATGTTACTCAATGCCAGAAGTCTAACCCTCAAAATGCACGCACTCGAGGCACTCCTCAGTATGGAGAACATCGATATCTGTGCAGTAACAGAAACCTGGTTTAAGGCTCCAGAGAGCACCTCAGCACTACCAGGCTACAACTCATACCATACATTTTGGCCACAGAACCCAAACCGAAATACAAAAGGTGGGGACGTATCCATATTCATCAAGGATACCCACACCTCCAGGTTAGTGGCACAATGTTTCAGAGATCATCCTCGTGCAATTAACAACAGGCAAAACTGCAATTCAAATTGTAGCTTGCTACAGATCACCCACCAGGTACCAGGACCCCCATTCCACCTTTCTGAAAACACTGGGAAACATAAAGGTCCTACCAAACACCCTAATATTGGGTTATTTCAATTACCCAAACATTAACTTGGAGAACTACTCAAGTACTAACTCCCTTGCCCAACATTTCCTAGAATTTATAAACTCAAACACCCTGGTTCAACTGGTCAACACTCCCACCAGAGGAGACAACATATTGGACCTGGTCATTACCAACATCAGCGACCGGTGTTCCACACAGGAGGTCAACCCCTCGCTGGTTAGATCAGACCATAAACAAATCACTTTGGATATCCATATTCCGCCCCCACCCCCGGACAAGGAAACCACCATGAAAAACTTTTCAAAAGCAAACTTCACGTTACTTAAGACCGAGGTGGAAAGTTTAAAAGCCCCCATGATGAAGGATAACGCTGTTCAAGCTGCAAAATCCTTTACTAATACATTCTATGGGCACCAGCAAGAATGCATGGATTGTGCCATAGGTTCATAGGTTGGTACTAGGCTATCAGCCCTAGGGCCTATACAAGCCTAGCCATAACAATTCCCTGGCTATTTCTTCCCACACTATTTACTTCCCTGGACCCATGTCTAGCAGGGCAACTGACGTGATCCCAAGCAAAACCAAGACTCACTCCTCCTAGAAAAGGAAGCCAGTCTGGTGAACTCCTGCCATAAACAAGCTATACAATAGAAGGAGGAAACTAGCACAGAAAAGAGTAAAATCCCAAAAAGGGAAGACATCACTGATCAGTATCAGCAAGAAACTATGATCCCTCATAAAATCATCCAAGGCGAGCTTTGAAAGAAAAATTGCCAAGGACTCCAAAGGTAACCACAAGGCATTATTTAGCTATGTCAAGAATCTAAGTGGCAATGCTCAGATCTGCTCGGAGTTAGTGCAAAATGGCACAAAATACACTGAACCGACCAATATCACCAACATCCTGGTAGACAGATTCAGAGCAAACTTCACCCTCATCTCACCCCCAAAAGGGCCCATAACCATACCAGAAGAATGTAGAGTTCCTGAAATCACAGACACTCAGGTTAAAACAGCCCTCTCCAAAGCCAAAAACACTGCATCAATGGGAACGGACGGTGTCCCAGGCTGCGACCTACATGAGCTCAAAGATGACCTAACCTCCCCAACTAAACACACTATTAAAATATATGACCCCCACCCTTTGCACAAACATCATTATTCCCTTACCCTTCTCACGTCCTTGCTGGCTTACACAAATTATTCACATAACACATTATTAACACTCTTCAGTATTTCTATATTACGCTTTACAATATCCTACATTTCTAGCTTGTCTTTTAGATTTTACCTAATGTATTTCTCCAAATCTATTTTTATATATTCTTTGTTTTCCTTTCCTTACTCATATTTTGTCCTACAAATCTACTACATGGATCCTGTTTAGTCATTATCCCAGGGATTCAATAAAGGCTACACTGAGTGAACAAACAACACAGGTATAACTCACACCTTCTTCCTCCTAACTTTAGTTTTCCTACTGATTTTCTTGTAGCTTTAAATATTGACTGGGATTCATAAAGGTTACCACAAAGTGTAGACTACATGTACACTTATTGTAATCTTTCTGAGTGACTAGAAGGCAAAAAATTGTGGTAGGAGTGTTCTTGAGTACATATTGTGTACACTTAGTGTAGGTATTATTCAATCTGGGCCTATGTTTAATTATTGTAAATGCTTTCATGTAACATTTGTATTTGACCAAGTTTTGGATCTGTTCTCCCTGGGCCTCTGCTGAAAATAGGCCCTACCCAGTTGGGCTATCCTGAAAGAAAAAAGTAAAATAAATGAATAATTTGCACTCACTTAATGTTATTTTCTTGAATCAAACAAATGAGCATTCTATGCACTTTAATGGATTCTCAAAAAAACTTTGGTGGAGAAAGCTTCCATCAAACATAAAAGACAAGAGAGGTACCTTGCATTAAAATGCTTCCAAGGCTAGATTTACCACCTATCCCACTTTGCGAGGGACAGTCCCTCTTTAGGCAGTTGTGTCCTGCAATAAAATTGAAAGAATGGCAAATGTCCTGAGATTTTAGGACAAACATATTTCCTATATTTTATGTATATTTTATATTTTATGTGCGGCAGCACACAGTGTGCAGGTGGTTAATTGTCACACCACAGCAAGCAAGGTTCCGGTTCGATTTTCGTCTCGGGGCTCGGTGTGTGTGTGGCATTTGTTGTTCTCCTGTGTTGTGGTGGGTTTTTCCTCCCCTCCACTCCCATTCCAAATCATTCCAACATCATCTGGACATGCATCTCCCCAGGCCTCCACTGAAAACAGGACCTGGTGGAACCTTCCAGTCTTTCCCAGTCAACAAAATAAATAATAAATAAATAAAAATAGTTACATAAAACAGTTATTCTGTATCTGAAAAACCTAAATGTTATAAGAAACATAATGAGCAACTAAAATGCTACAAGAATAAGCTTTTATTTAGGTAAAAAGTGAAGTTCTGTCCTTTGTACTGGCTGTGGGTATGTTTCGCCCTGCAAAATCTGACGTTTGCACCAAAAATGTCCCACTTTGGTCATTTGAAAAGGTGGCAAACCTATCCAAGGCTATCTCACTGAAACAGAGGAAAGGATTCATTTCTACTGACATCAAACTGGGCTCAACTCAGTATACGTGAGTTAGAATTAGCTATGAAGGGTAAAACACTAACAGCTATCTATTTTCTGTTATGGACCTGATGAAGTCTTAACCAAGTGAGACAAAACACGCTGAATAAACAGTGGACTTCTGCTTGTTTCGAAAGTACTGGTATTTTTTTTCTTTGGTTATTTACTGCATAAATGAAAGTCAGTGTCAGTCTCTAGTGCTACAAAAATAAGCGTGGCTTCCAGGTTAAATGCAGATCTCAAGTATTTAAAGATAATGGTCCTCCTGATCCCTTGAGTTCTTTGTTTCCTATTACTACTTCTAAGTTCTGGTCATTGTTCATCTGCCTCATGCACTCATCATTGCATTTCCTTTGCTTCCATGTAATTCTTGTTAGGGGTTTGAGCTGGAAAGACAGGGAACATGAGCTATCGTATTGCAATCAGCAAAGGATTTTTCAGTAATACCTTAAGAAGCAGTATATTTGCAGTCATATGCAATGTGCCACACACACACACACACACACACACACACACACACACACACACACACACACACACACACACACACACATATTTTTATATATGCTTCTTCATTTTGTGCCAGAGACATGGATGCACATCTTATGGCTGTCCAGTTTACATCCTAAAGATGATGCTGTGTACCTTCAAACCACCTGGTCACTACCACAGCCCACTATGCAATGGCAGGGCACAACCCTGTAATGATCTGATATCTGAATCTTTGTTTGGACAAAAGAAACACCAACAAAAATGCTGTTGGCTGTTTTGTCCTTCTCCTTGTAAATCATACCATTTTTGTAATGTGAAACCCCTCTGCACAAGAAGCTGTACTGCCAGAAGGAGAATGAGATAACTATGCTGACCCCACTGGACTCAGTCTCATAAGGCTAAGCTGTGCTGGTTTATATGAAATTGCAAAGCCTATAATATTATAGTATTTTAACTTGCAATTCTTGATCTAACATACTACCTTGTCTTAATTTAAATTCCTATCCTTCAGGATGGCAAGTCCTACCATATACTGTTTGCCGGCTTTTTAGTGTTACTAGGGAAATAGAACTCAATGTACCATGTGAAATAACATTGCAGCTAATTGTCTGCTGTAGTGTTACATATTGCTATATATCTATATTAAAATTGTTGTCCCTTTAACCCTGTATTGCAAAAATTATAACTATTTTGAGATGGGCTCCATTATTCTTTGTTTTAGTTTCCATTGCAAAATAAGTAAAATTTTCTTCCCATTTCTGTATGGCTGAATAAAAGAAAAATAACTATTTTAAACTACAGTCCTTATGAGCAAATGAGGTTGACATTTGGCAAGCTGCTCATGTTTCAGATTTGGCTTGTGTCCTGTATACTCATCCGTTCATATGTATATGTTTACTTTAAAATCTGGCAGTACAGAAGCTGCAAATTGTCCTTAGCAATGGGTTACTGCATGAATGAATAACATTTTTAAACTATATCCTGTCTCCTCCCTTTCCATCTGGGGCTTCTAGCACAAAAAAACATTATAGCAGATTGGGCACACTGGATAATAACCCATTAAGTGTACACTTCATTTTGCTTATGAGCTTCTTGTCAATTATTAAATGTGTGCACTGATTTATTGCTAGTTTTGTTCACTTTCGCAATGATACTTGTTCAGTATTATAAGGAAATCTGCATTTGTGGTATGCATTATTAGATCATTTAATTGTTCCTAGAATTGCCTACGTTGTGTTAGACTTTGCTTGGAAGCCTTCTGTTTTAATACTGCAAATTGATTTTTTTTAATTGCACTAAAATACTGAGTTTGCAGTAGGCCACATATTAATGTGGTCAGTAGTAATAGTGTAACCTCTCAGACCATAGGCCTGTGTTGTTTTATACAAGCAGATCTTCCCACTAACATCCTCTCCTCTCCTCTCTTGTTGTTAACATACTGTTAAGACAATATAGCTCACCCTCTGTGTCTCACAAACATTTCATTATTTCTCCAGGCACAACTCTTGTACTCTTCACAGTATATACTCTATTCAAAAAAGCTAGAAATCTTCTAGTTAAAACTCAGTTGATCTGCCCTCTTTCCAAACACACACACATGACATTATGGCCATGGACTCAGCTGTCTTCAAAAATAGCACTTTTTATGTTCATGTGTGTACTTTTTCCTCCCTATTTCACCTCACTCATGCTCTTGTTCACTCACTTAAGAGTTGCATCCAACTCACAGAACGACTACACAGACACAGTCACCACTACCCACAGAGTCTCTAAGGTAAGGGGGATCAAAGTAGGTTTCTAGGTTTTTCTTCCATATCATAGATGCATGCACTTACACCTATGACAATTTAGTGTTCCTAAATCACTATATTGCATATCTTTGGAATGTGGGAGAAACCCATGTGAATGCAGCATGGACATGTAGACTCTGGACAGAAGGCACCTCAGCCAAGAACCAAACCACAGAACCTACTGCTGTGAGGTAGCGATGCTACCTATTGCACCACTGCACCACCTGATCCCCTAGTCAAAATAAATGCTTACCCATACTTATTCTGAAAGGGCCAGTTTCTGAGCTTCTCATATAAACCCTTCCAGATGAGAACCATATCGCGGTTTGTCATCTGGAAATTCAAAACATGGAATTCTGAAACCAAATCTACAATATTTATATGTAATTATTCTCAATGCAAACTGCAGTGAATCAAGGATAAAAATAATAAGTTTGGGAGTGAAAGAAGCAAAGCTCCTGCATGGGAATTGCACATCTTAACAGCTATTACTTTATTTTTGATGTTGTTCAGAATTTTGTAGTCAATATTTAGAAGTGAATTGGTCTACAATAAGTTTTAGACAAATTTTGATGTGTAGCTGAAATGCTTTCTGCTGGAATACTGTATATTTCCAACATTTTAAAAAATTATACCTTTGAACATTTATAAAACTCTGCAAGGAGTATATGTGGGCCTGAGGCCTTACCTGGCCTTTAATTTGTATATAGTATCATAAACCTGTTGATGAATGGGTATAAGTTCAGGATGCACTGCTTTATTTAATTCAGTGATCTCAAAATTGCAAAACAAGCTTTGGACTGAGACAAACATTAGATTACAAAGGGTCAATTAGTAATGCTTAAAGAATTTTGATATTTTTTGACGTCTCACTAATAAACTGGCTTACATAATAATCATAATCAGTGCCATGGCATTTAGGGACAAAGGCCTAACTATGGTCCAGGCAATCCAGGTTACATTGGCAGCTTGACATCTGAGCTGCTGGCAGGAGGGCTGAGCCCATTCAGGTTGGAGAACATTCAAAAAGTCACTCCCTGAAGGGGAGACATGGCAAACATAGAGGAGTAGTCCTAAGATGTCAATAAATGCAGGGTGCAAAATGGACAAAGAAGAGTAAATCATAATAACCCCCTTCAGCGGCAGAAGCAGTCCCTGGCACAGGCCCTCAAATGCCATTAAACTCTACGCTCACCTTAACTCAATTGGAGAAATCCAAGGGAAGAGGGAGAAAACAGGTAAGCCTGGTGATGGATGAGGGTTCTGGGATAGCCATAAGGAATGAAGCAGAGGAGGTGAGGGGGAAAACGTATCTTACGACTGATTAGTTTCATTAGCAGATCATGAAATGTCTTCTGTTTCAGTCATTATATACAGTATATTGAGGTATATATCTAAGTTTATTGTTCAGTTCTCGGAGAAGAGACAAAAAAAATCTACTGCAGTTATAGGAATGGTTCCTTATTCTTTTATTTTTTGTGGGGGTTTAAAACAATAGATAAACAAATCAATTATAAAACAAATTATAAAACAAACAAATAGCTATTTACATAGGTCTACAGCTGATCAATACATCAAAGTTATACATCAACAAAAAATAATATTTTTCAAGCAAATCTTTAAGTTTAAGCCAAGATTTATATGAATGTGTAGTATTAGAAGTTTTCATCTTTATAGTAACCAATTCACTACTACAAACAATTTTTGCCATACTAATAAATTCAACAGTAGAGGGGGTAACTTTACTTTTGCAATTTTTAGTAATTATTTTTGTGGTTATAGCAAGAATAGACCAAAGTAGAGGCACTCTGGTTTCTGGAATTATCTCAGGAAATGAAGCATTAAATAAATAAAACTAAAGATTTACAAATAGTATTACATCTATCTGAATCACAGAGCTTGAATGAAGTTATTCATTTATTTCCAAAAAGGGGAGATGACTTCACATTCACATACCATATGCGTCCAATCAGCTATTATTTCAGAATCCTTATTTTTTAATGGAAACTTAGAAGTCTCCCACTTTTAGAGTCATTATCTTACGTGAAAATGTCCTGACACATGTATCTATGATTTTATTTAAAGAGCTGTTAAAGAGATCTTTATTATGTTTTGTTTGGTTTTATAAGTGCATTAAGTAATACAATGTTATTCCTTGCTGTTGCTGTAAATAGGAATTTTACTGTTATGTGAATTTTGCAGGTAACAATAAAAAAAATAATTATACAGTTAATGCTAAGACAACTGACAAGCTAAATCCACAATTGGCAAAAATATAGGGTGACCACCTGCACTGCTGGTTACCTGAGATGGATTACAGGCTTGGGCACCTGATGGCCATCCAGGAAAGAGGGATGAATACATGTCTGCACAACTTCTTCATCAGAAGGCTTTGGCATAATCACACTTCCCAGTGGTGGCTTGGATTGAACTGAGTAACTACACTCCTCTATCCCTACTAGTGAGCCCGGTTTCTTCCTTAGTGTGCCAGCCTTTGGCTGTATTATTTGCGGCTTTTTTCAACCGCCTCCAGTGAAGGATGAGCAACAGCCTAAAAGGCAGCTAGCCTTAACCATTACTTTGAGACATATCCTGTAGCCGATATTATCAGCTCTATTATCTGTGGCTTTTCTCAACCTTCTCCAGTGAAGGATGAGCACCAGCCCGAAAGGCAGCCAGCCTTAGCCATTACTTTGAGACATGTCCTGTAGCTGATATTATGTATGTTAATTCTATCTCCTAAAAACTGTACTGTTTGATACACAAATATACATTGCTTTTGTTTGTATCTGTAGCTGTAAAGCTTACTGTCCTCACTGACACACCTGAACAAAGTCTTGCAAGTAGCTTTCTCTCTGTGGTGCAGACACTTTTTACTTATCGAGTCTCACCTCTATTCCAGCACTTGATTTTTTTTAGTTTTCCCCCTAGCATACCTCTCTTTTGTCTAATACTTTCACGTTTTACTATATTTCCTTCCCGCTTAACAGAAACATTCTCACAAGGAACAGAGTTCTCTCCCTCTAGCCTACTACAAGTTACTTCATGGTAGATATCTTGTTACATGTTCTTTCCCGAACACCCCACCAGTACTACACTGTAATCTCTTCTACTCCCTTGCCCCATTAGAAAATACATAGTAACTTATGCAAAACTGACCTGTTAGTCTACATCAGCTTACTGACAGTTTTTTGTTACTGCACTGTCCTACAGTTTAAACCCACTCCATTCACCCTCGCTACGCTTGGGCTTAATCTGCTCCCCTAACCTACCCCATTCCCAACCACCCCCACTATCACTAAATTTATAGTCACTTAGCCACTTCTTCTCCTGTCGCAAACACCTCCTCTTGCTTACTCCCCACCCTCTCACACAGTCTCCATAATCCATCAACTCCCCTTTTACATCCCCTCCCTTAAACTTTTCTCTCTAATCCACTCCCATATCTCCTCAGCCACACCTACACCAATACTCTCGCTAACAGTTCCACACCTCCTACTCTCGACTTACCTTATCTGAGCCTACCCCACTTCCTTACACTCTAACATGCAACTCTACCTCACAGTCCCGTACATCTCTATTGTAATATGCCTTCTCTACCTAACCTCTACTGCCTCAAACCTCTACATATATCAATTTCAAAACCAACACTCCCATTTCACATACTAGCACAACATATCAACAGCCATACTTGCACTATAGTAATATAAGTCCCCAACTGTTCCAAACTCCAAACTTCCATCTATTTTCCCCTAAACATGCTGAGCCCTCACAACCTCACTTTCCCAACATCAGATTCCATCTAATTATCTGCAAACAAAATAATCTTTTACTCCACAGTCTTACACACATAAAACTACAGGCAGAGATCCACCCCAGCCCAGGCCCAAACTGTACATTACCCACTTCTCAACTACAACTCCTACTCCCAGTAAACCAATTCCTCTCAGACCTTAACATCAACTCACCCCTACCAAAAGTTTCAAATTCAGATCTATTGATTACTAACTTTAATGTAAGGAGCATCGTAAACAAAACCACTGAATTTCATGCTATCTTGGCCACATACTCTCCAGACATAGCAGTCATCACCAAAACCTGGCTAAAACCACACATCAAAGACTCAGAAATAGCATACACCACTTATAATGTTATAAGACATGACAGACTAAAAAATAAAGGTGGAGGTATTGCAATCATGTATAAAGACTCCCTAATGCTAGACAAACCAAACTGCTCACCACCTGACATCCCCAATCCAGAAATCCTCATCTCCTGCCTGAATATAAATGCCCAAACATCCATAATAACCATTGCTACCTATATGCCCCCTGGAAATAACCTTCACAACATAGAACTTCTTCTGTCCTGGTCTTTCTCCTATTTTTCACAAGAAAATATCATCTTAGGAGATTTTAACCTAGACTGATTCTCCTGTTCCTCTAACAATGTGTCAGACTTCATCAACCTCTTTAATTTCTCCCGAATCATAAACTCCCCCACTCGCTCCGATAAACACAGTAAAAATCAATCACTACTAGACTGGATATTAACTAAGCCAAACTTCAACCACCAATTTGGCTGCCTTCCCATAAGCATTAGCAACCACACCCCCACATTTCTGCTACACAAAAAACTACATATCAAACCTCACAGTCTATTTAAATACATACGTAGCAAAAAACATTTCTTCCCCACCCTATTTAATCAGCTACTTCTCAACTGTGACTGGTCACCACTAACATACCTACAACTAGATCATTCAGTAGAATTCTTTAACCATAATTTCCTTGAAATCCTAAATAGTCTTGCCCCAACAAGAAAAAATTGCACCAAAGCAAAACTGCCATGGCTATCCCCCAGAACAAAACTACTAATTAAACAAAGGGACAAAGCAAGAGCCCTCTACCTATCCTCCAAAGACAAATCTATGCTTATACATTACCAGCAACTTAGAAATCAAACTAAGGCAAATATCAACTAGGACAAAAAATATTACTTCCAATCCTCCCAACAAAAAGACCTACAAAACCCTCAAAAATTCGGGCAGAATATCAACCTCCTCCTCAATCCTGGCAGACCCCCTGCCCCCTCTCCTTCCACTTCAAATACCTCTGAACCTCTAGCCTCTCAGATCAAGTCATACTTCATAAACTCTATTTCTAGCCTGTTACAATGCAAGCAAAACTCTCCACTCACTGCCCCCTCCCCTGCATCTAACTCAACAGACTCCCTCTATTTTAAACCTACTCAAACATCCTTTATTAAAAATCTTCTAAGCAAGCTAAAACCTTGTAGCCTTGCTGCTGACCAGTTGCCAAACGAGTTCCTAAAAATCACAGCCCCATCTATTGCCTACCCTATCTCAGTACTAATCAATCGGTCTATCTCCGAACAATATGTGCCCAACCTCTGGAAAATAGTCCACATCACCCCTCTCCACAAGGGTGGCTCCTCCACAGAGATTGCAAATTTCTGCCCTATAGCAATACTCCCACCCATAGCCAAAATCCTTGAAAAATGTATTCACCAACAACTCCTAGAACACCTTACATCAAATAACCTTCTAGCTAACACACAGCATGGTTTCTGCCCCAAACACAGTACTAACACTGCCCTTATTGCTTTCTCAAACACCATTCACCATCTTATGAACAATGGTGAGTTTGTCTCTGCTGTATTCCTAGATATGTCAAAGGCTTTTGACACCATATCCCACCAACTTCTCCTAAACAAACTTGCCACTTTCAACCTCAGTCAATCAACCCTTTCTTGGTTCCACAGTTACCTATCAAACCAACAACAGGCCACCAAATGGGATCAAAACCTCTCTCTCCTTTACTATCTGTCAACACAGGTGTTCCCCAAGGGCCCATTCTGAGCCCCCATCTGTTTATCATTTTTACAAATGACCTCATGTCAGCTACCAAATTAGCCACAATAATACAGTACGCTGATGACACTACTCTCATTGTATCTGCCCCACCCCCCTAGAACTACAGGAAAAGACACAAAAACATTCCAAGAAACAGAATCATTTCTTAAAAGCCATCAACTTATTCTCAACCCTAAAAAGACTAAGATAATAAACTTTACAAACAAAGCTAAAAATAACACCTATCCCCCATCCTTATTCTATCCACAAATGGCACAGAAATTGAACCTACTAACCAGGCCAAACTACTAGTTGTTATCATAGACAAACACCTAAAATTTGACATTCATATGTCCCAAACAATCAAAAAAGGTCCATGCAAAACTCAGTGCTCTCTACAGAGCAAAACCAAACTTAACACCTCAAGCAAGACTAGCCACAGCTAGATCTCAGCTTCTGCATGCACTACTATACTACTCACATATTTTCACCAACTTACGTAAAAATGACCTTCAAAACCTAGAATCCTGCTACAACAAAATAGCTAAGTTTGCAACCAGTCTCCCTCATAAAGCTCATCACTGCACTGATCTAAAACAATTTAACTGGCTAGAACTGCCTCACCTCTTAACTTTAAATCAACTTGTCCTCAACCACAAAATTATTCAAAACCCTCTCACCTGCCCTACCATTTCCTTCCTTGTCCAGCTTCAAACTTGCAACAGAGCCCTCAGATCCTCCAGCAGACCACTGCTCAAAGTTACTCAGACCCGGAACTCCCACGGAGACTCCCTCTATTGAAACAAAATTGTTAAGTACTGGAATTCCCTCCCTTTAATCTTACAAAGTACCCCATCCTCTTCTGATTTCAAATGTAGGCTAAAAGAACACATCAGTATAACAACTGATTATGCCCATATTGCTCTCCTGGATAATTTCCTTTACCACCTTTCACGTGTTACTTACTTATCCTCTCTCTCTTCTAAAAATACTTTTCTTCCCTCATTCTCTGCATTTACCCACTACCTCTCTCCCTCTTACTACCTCTTTACCTCCTAAGCACTCTATATTCTCCTCTTCTTTCTGCCTGAATCCTCCCCTTACTGTTCGCCTCCTATATTAATATGCAATTTAACAAATGATCCTTTACATTTCTTATAACTCTGTAATATAATTTCCTAAGGATGTACTACTCTGTTGATTCTCTGTTTTATGTAACTATTTTAGTGCTAATCAAATGTTTTATATTGTTTTGTACATTAATGGAGCTGTTCTCCCTGGGTCTCCGCTGAAAACGGTTTACCAAGCTTAGTCGGACTCTACCCGGTAAACAAATGCAAAATAAAATAAATAAATAAATAAAACTCCATTTTACACCATGTGCATGCTTAAAAGGTAAAGCAGAGGCAGTTTTTTTTTTAAATAAGAGACAAATTAAATCCTTCCTAAAATAAAGAAATCTTATCTTATTTATAATTTTATGACTGGATAAGTGGCTAGTCAACTGATTCATTTTAAACACTACCCTGGCAAAAATGCAAAAAACAATATACGACAGGAAGTAATACATACAACTTTTCTTTTACAGTGTGGGATATAGGCAATATAAACAAACTATGTAAAATATACTGACAACTACAATTCTAAGGAATATATTAACAACAAGGACGCATTACACTCCACGTGAATTGATTATCCAGCAAATAAAATGACTGAAGACGTTTGTATACAATAGTTTGTGTGGCTCTATTAGATACAATGAGAAATGAGGGAACAGTTTATCTGTCCTAACTTAATACTGTTCTATTGCACTGTAATCAAAGGAGAAGAAAGATTAAGGAGGAGTGCTACAGTAAATAAGTGTTTGCAGAGGCACATTCAGTGGTTGGTGTAATTATATATAGTGAAATACTTTAATATGGAGTCTGTGATATTTATTTAGTGGTATACATTGATTATTATTCTGTGTTCCAAAAGCAGGCACATGCATTCATGTTCTGAGGATCTATACAGACTTCTGTCCTGAATTTTCAGATGTTGAAGAGCTTACAGATACCTGAGGGGAGATGGTTTCAGTTGGCTGATGTTAGTTTTAGAAAGCCTTTTTTTCCACACAACCTTTAAGCACTGAGTCCTGTTAATCAGTAAGATCCTGGATAGAACTACTTGTGGTAGCCCATAATCTTTCTTATACCTGCTTGGCCTCCTGGCAGAGGGTAGAATACTATGGAAAATGGTGATAAAGCCCTTAGAGCACCTTAGATCATCCCTTCATACAACAGAGTTGCTGGGTAATTGTGGTAATTTCTATTGTCTCCCTCTGATTTAAAAAGTTGCAGCTACAAATCTTGTCTGGTTTGTGTTAAATGATCACACACAGACAGACAAATAAGTCATATAATGACAATATCAGTTCTTTATTTTAGGGCAGATAAGCACTGCAATTTTTTAGATCATAGCTGAGTATATACAGTTTGTTAACAATAGTAGGAGGATCAGGACCTAGGATTCCCATTCTGGTTGGTTGGCTTTAAGGATCCCCCCAACTAAACCAGAGGGGTGTGATGAGGGATTGTGTCAGTGGGTGTAACCATCCCAGAGTGGGGAATCCCAGGGGACCCTCATGTTTTTTACATCATCAAAGGAACACATAAAATTACAGATGGATCCTAACATGGATACAGACAGATATGTCTAACATGAAGCTTTCAAGGAGCACATAAATAAAATTACAGATGGATTATAATATGGATACTAATTGATGCATCTAACATGATGCTTTAATTATAACACATATACTAGGCAATGCTTTCTCCTCAAAGGTTTCATCAGATGTACCCTCTTTTATGTATAATTTCAAACAAATGTCTTGTAAGAGTTACGGAGCATTGCTTTGTTTTACAAAACTACATAATTGGTAGTTGGTTCTGTAAACAAGAGAGCTCATTTGCTTAAAACTGTGGAATATCAAGTATGAGCCACAGTGCTCATTTATATGGGGCTTAGTTAAATAGTGAATGTGTATCTGACTGCCAATACAGTTGAGCCTGCCTAAGTGGTATTTTCTTACTTTTTATTTCATTGTTGCTGACCATAGATTACTTTTTCCTGCTTTTAAGGAGCTCCAGACCTTTTGCAATAGTGTGAACCAAGAGAATCATGTGCAGTCAGTCTCAGTGCCTAAAATGGCTGACTAAAAGTATCATTCTTAGCCATCCTTATGACTCGCTTTTATGAAGTTGGAAAGTGCCAAGACTATAGTCCCACTTCTTAAGAGTATTGGTCTTAAGGGCTAAATCATCTACAGTATATACAGTGTAAGAAACAATTGTGACATTGAAATCTTTAGAGTTTTGCAATGTAGAGTTAGTACGTCCAAAACATTAAATAATTAGAGCCTGCGTTTACCATGTCACGTTCATCTAAAAAGTAAAGGTAATAAATAATAAATAATTAGGAATAAAAGTAATAACTAAATAGAAATAAATGATTCACCATCACACCATCACAGTCTTTATGTCCAACCACTGTGAGATATGACAGCAGCTCCAAATGTGTTGTGTGATGAGTAGGGGAGAAGGTTTCCTGGGATTCCCCAGTGTGTGATGGTTACACCCACTGACATAATCCCTCCCCACACCCCTCTAGTTTGGGTGGATGGATCCTTAAAGCCAACCAACCAAAATGGGAATACCAGGTCCTGACCCTCTTAATTTTGTTAACTAACTGTATAAAAACAACTATGATGTAATTCATTGTAACACACTGCAGCACTCATCTGTTTGTAATCATTTAACATGAATAAGACAAGATTTGTAGCTACAGCTTTTGGAGTCAAAGGAACACAGTAGAAAGGACCATGATTACCCAACAAGTGCATTGTATGAAAGGATTATCTAAGGTGCTCTAATGGTTTCACCACTATTGTTTTTATTGTCAAGCAGTAATGAGCCTCCTTTACTTAAAAAGGTAGCAAAGTGTGGCAGTTTAGGTTAAAATATTAAGTCTATGAATTGCTAACAAAATTCATATTTTAATTCCTGAATCTCTCAGCCTTTGTTTATGTGACTGTAACCAAATCACTTAACCAGGCAGCTAACTTAGAAAACGAATGTCCATTAATAGCTAGAGTGAAATTGAGTCTTCAGAGAGTAATAGAGACGAGGACTTCATTTCATAATAAGTAAGGTGTAATGGAATGATAGAATTTGCCCATCTGCGGTGGTGCAGCGGTAGCATTGTTGCCTCACAGCTAGAGGTTCTCCCATTCGATTCTCGGCTGGAGTGCGGGGAGTGCCTTCTGTGTGGAGTCTGCATGTCCTCCTCATGGTTGGGTGGGCATTCGAAAGACATGCGTAAATGGGCGTGCCTTCGTTGAAGGTTGAACGTCGAACTGACAATCATTAGCAGACCGGAGTTCCGCTGTGGCGACCCCTAACCAGGAAAAGCCGAAAGACAACAACAATGGAATGATAGAATTTGCTAGAGAGTAGTAGGAAAAATCATTACAGAGGGTATTATACATTTTGGTGGTAAATAAGTATAAGAAGTAATTGCTGGTTTATTGCTTGAGTTTATAACATGACAATAATGCCTTCTTTGCTCAGCAAGAACTATAAATCTCCAAAGTTATAGGAGAAGAATTGTTGTCTCTGGGTTATCTAAGGGAATCGGAGCAGAGCGTATTCATGTCTTGGCAATAAGTTGCTTTTTGATATTGTTATTCTGAAGTCTGTTGTGAGATAAATGGCATATTTGTCAGCATATTTTAGATTTGTAAGAACCTTTGAGATTTATGCCTAGGTGAATACCTACATATTTATAAGATTGTACTGGGTGGATAAGGATGTTCCACGGGTCTTTAGATGTCGGCTGAAGTGTTAGTTAGACATTCTGTTGTACAAAATATTAAATAGTGCTTGTTTCATTTGAGCTGACTATTAAATTTTGGTTGTGGAACCAGTGACATAACTGAGTGCATTGTTCCTGATTTCAGGACTGTGGTTCAGAAGTAGAGATTCCTGATTATTAGGCAGATTGTTAGCATAAATAATCATTTTAAGCAATGATTAAACCCCCATCATAACTTCATAATTTATCCATTATACATAACATTATAAGTATAGTCAGTGGTTATAAGAAAATCAGTTATTGATTAAATCAGAACAAAAATCATGCTAAGAAGATGAAAGAGTTCTATTAAACTGCAGCTATGACAGAAGATGAGAGTGTACAATTTTCTCTGGTATTTTTCTTAATATAGGTAGTTTTGATACAAGCCATCAGTGGTTGGGATCAGTAGGCTTGAATGTTTTTAGAAAGGATGGATGATGAAAGTTTTCCATTGAGAAATGAGAAGTGAATAAATCTAATTGCAGAGAAAAGTTAAAAAAATTAGACTTTCAAAAAAATACACACACATATATATATATATATATATATATATATATATATATATACATGTACAGATCTAGATATACACATACATACAAATACACACACACACACACACACACATATATATATATATATACATGTTTGCATACATATACATATGTGTGTGTGTGTGTGTGTGTGTGTGTGTGTGTGTGTGTGTGTGTGTGTGTGTGTGTGTGTGTGTGTGCAGATATCAGTGTATTATATATACAGTTTTCTGTGTGTGTGTGTGTGTGTGTGTGTGTGTGTGTGTGTGTGTGTGTGTGTGTGTGTGTGTTTGTTTGCATGTATTTATTTATTTATTTATTTTATTTTACATTTGTTTACTGGGATGATCCGACTGTGACAGAGGCCATTTTCAGCGTAGGCATGGGGAGAAAAGCTCCAGCCTAAGCTTACATGCAAAATTATCACATCAAGTAAAAGAAATTATAAACAAAAAACAAGTGTTAACACATTTACAGGATAAAAATGTAAAAACAAAAATATATACATAGTATCAAATAGAAGAAGACTTCAAAACACTTGAATATAGACAAATATATACGGTTGCACTTATATATGTGGAGGAACATAACATTAGTTAGGAAATTAAGTAGGGAGCATTACTGAGGCAAAGTAGTGCATAATTAGTAATACTTCTGTGGTGGGAGCTGCATCTAGGAATGCAACTACTTATAAAGAAGTAGTGTTGTTAGAAAGGATATATTAACAGAGTTAGTACATACAGCCAAATTGTATAAGTAATGCTAAGTTAATAATTAACCTAGAGTGTTACATGTGCAAAGCCAGGACTCAAATATAAATATATATATATATATATATATATATATATATATATATATATATATGTATATATAAATCCAGCAAACAGCACAATTAACAAAGCCAGGGCCAGCCGATATCTAATTCCAATGTGTCTTCAGCGTATGTAACAAATGCCAAACAAAAGCATGAATTAAAGATTCAACGTGATTCAAACACTGAAACAATTCTAGTGGCTTAGCTTAACAGCGTGCCAGCGTTTCAGTGGATGTGCATAAAAATCATGCTCCAAACCAAATACTAAAAGTATAACTACATTTATTCAGCTTGTAGAAATAAAAACAATAAAATTATTGAGGGATAAGCGCTTTCGGGTTACTCCAAAAAACCCTTCTTCAGATCCATGTAACTTGTGCCGTTCGGCTTTGGACAAGGCACCAGCTGTCCTTAAAGATACCAAGATGTTCCATGAGAAGTTGAGTGAATATATCAGTATGAAAAGGGACCAGAAGAAACATATCATGATCAGCATGGACATTAAGAATTTATTTACCAGTATCCCCAATGGTTATGGAATAGCACCACTAAGACGTTTTTTATGGGATGAAGGCACGTATGAAGAGAGGCAAGTTATAGTTCTGTGTGACTTAATGGAGATAATTTTGAACAACAATGTCTTCATGTTCAAAGGGAAATATTGTATACAGCTATGTGGTGTAGCGATGGGTACGGCATGTGCCAATAGCTATGCAAACATAGTCTTGGCACACTGGGAGTATAGAGTGATTTATCAAGACAATCCATGGAAGAACTACCTA